>NC_065523.1:4243361-4250040 GCF_006386435.1 Epinephelus moara | reverse complement strand
TTGTCAATTACACACAGGTCCGAACACACACATGCACAAACAGGACCTATACATGCACTAAGTGGAGAGATGTCAGAGTGGGCTGCCCATGACAGGCGCTCCGAGCGGTTGGGGGATACAGTGCCTTGCTCAGGGGCACCTTGGCAGTGCCCAGGAGGTAAACTGGCACCTCTCCAGCTACCAGTCCACGCTCCATATTTTTGGTCTGGACGGGGACTTGAACTGGCGACCCTCCGGTTCCCAACCCAAGTCCCTATGGACTGAGCTACTGCCGCCAATAAAAATACCAGGAGGGCGATAAATTAAAACACAATAAAATGGGTTAGCACGCCCAACTTTAGTCACTAATGCTGTGTTCCCACCAAACGCAAATTCGCGCGTCAAGATTACATACAAAGTCAATGCAAAGACGCAATTAGACGCGAAATCGCGCCGGGCGGCGCGATGGACGCGTCTAGCGTGACGCGATGAACACGATGGACGCGAAAATCGCGCCCAACGCCTCATCGCTCGAGTTGAAAATATTGAACTTTTGAGGCGAATTCGCGTGACGCTGTGCCGCGAAAGCCAATCAGCATTGAGATTCTCCCGACGTCACTGGCGTGTGTCAACAACGTCCAGTTGTTGACACAGCAATAAACTGCTACTCACCGGAGACAGATGGACAGACGCTCCGCAGCTGAAATGGAGCAGCCTGTAGTTGGTGTCCTGCCGGGAGATCCTGGCGCCAACCCTCGCCAACAGGTCCTCAAACTGGGCTCCAGTCAGCCTGAAGTACCGCTGAAAGCGGCTATCATCCAGACGGATTTCCTGGAGGAGGTGGTGAAACTCGCCGAGCTGGATGCGCTTCTGCAGGATAGGGTAAACCCAAAAACGACGGCGTTTGGCCCTCTGACGCATCTGGGACTTCCAGAGCAGGTACAAAGCAGCGATGGTGGTTATCTCAGCCATGGTCGTCAGTGGCTACCCGGAGCTATATGATACTACGTGTCTACTCTACAGAGACCGCAACAAAAAGGAGCAGGCTTGGGTGAAAGACGCCGAGGAGATTGGTCTACTTGGTAAGTTCTGTAAATATGTGTCTTTAATTAGTTTGCAGAATGGTTGTACTATGAATGTTAGCACTAGCTTAGCTCCAGTTAGCACAGCCGGCTTCCCCGCTTGGTGGGAACACAGCATAAGAGTTCAAATGAGGTAAAAGTTCCAGAGCTCACTCTCCGGGAGGAGAAACAGTCCTTGTGCACCACTGCCAGGGGAACTGTTAGCATGGTTCGCGTCAACAGCCGACTCAATACACGCTGGATGGGCACTGGCAACAGTGGCGCACCTCACCCAGCTTGGTCAGTGCGCACCGGTATACTTCCCGCAGAAGTACTGGGCTGCTAGGGCTGCCGGGGCTGTCGAGGCCGCCGGGGCTGTCGAGGCTGCCTCTGTGGCTGTGAAGAGCGCTGCTGACTGGGAGGCGATGGAGATGGGCCCTGCCGCTGCAGTAGTGGAGGGACCTGCGGTGGTGGTAACTGAGTGAAACTGTGATGATCCAGGAGGCTGAATCGATTGGTAAGAGGAATAACGCCAGGAGAAACGGGGGAACGTAGAGGTGTCTTCTTTTTTCGCCTGCTGTTTTTGTTTGCTGGAAGCCAGGGATCGTGGCCAGGAGTGGAGCTGCGGATAGATGGATTTGGAGTAAAACAGAGTAAAGCTGCCGTCTTGCTCTTCTCGGGCTCCTTGGGCTTGGCTCCCTCCAGCAGCCAGCAGGCTTCATTGTTCCCTGCAGCGAACCAGGCTGCCGGGGCGGTGAGCTGGGGCTCAGCTTCAGCAGCGACAGGTTGAGCTAAGACCGGGGGAGCGTCAGCCGGAATGGTGGAGCACAGATCGACTTCAGTAGGGGCTGCAGCAGCGGGCCATACTGTGACCAGTGACTCCAAGAACTTTTCTTCATCACGGAGATAGTAGAGATCGGATATACGTCGACGATGGTGCGGCTCAGGTGTAGACAACGATCGCGTCCGGATGGAGAGGTGAGTGGTGCCATGGACACTGGGGGAACAGAGAAAAAAGAAAAGGCTCCGGCAGCAAAGGTGTGTTGTGTGTTAATGGTTAGCCGCTAGCTAGTTAGCTGGTGTAGCGTCTGTAACCGATGCAGTTAAAAGTTACACACGAGGACTCCGGCGTTTTGAAGACGGTAGTGCAGATAAAAGCAGACTTGGATCGTCCAAGAATCAAAACATACCGGCACGGGCCCAAAACTGGGTTCGATGAGGAGACTGGGAGTCCGGTAAGTTAGGTGGCTGTCAGCTGGCAGAGTTTCTTCCCACGCTGTCAAACGTAGGTCCGATCGTGTTGAACCATTAAAATCCTTGTTACACTGCCATCGGATGGTTAAAATATCATGTCCAATTAAGTGGATAGTGAAAAACAACTGCAACCTGTGGAATCAGCTTAGAGATCACTATAATAGTGATAAAAAGCCAGTTTAAAGCCACAAATTTGAGAGAGCACACACAGAGTCTCGGCGTCTCAGCGATGTGCATGTGAGACCAAGTGAGACCCCTGTCCAGTATTCTAAAGAACTCTGTCTCTTGACGAGGACAGTGAAAACAGCATCTAAAATCATTGGGGCCCCATTAGAACCTCTCCAAAGCATATACTGGAAACGCAGTACAAAGAAGGCACTAGGTATCATGCAGGATACAAGTCACCCTGCACACAGTCTCTTCTCCTACCTTCCTTCAGGGAGGTGTCTGCAGAGCATCCCAACCCAACCCAAGGCTCCTGAACGATAGTTCAAAAGGAGGGAGGGTGAGGTCTGAGTGATAGTTTTAGTTGTTACTGTCTTTAGTGTTTTTTATTGTTCTTTATGGTATTGTTAGTGTTTATGTTGTTATTTATTGACTTGGTGCTGAGGGAGTGCCAGAGCATTCTGTATTTCATTGCTGTGGTACACTGTACTAATATGCATATGACAATAAATGTGGACTTGAACGTGAACTTGAACTTGAATTTGAAACCCTCAAAACAACACTGAATTGATAACGTTGGCGTTATATGATTACAATTTAATCCCACGAGTGGTGTCTGAAGTAACTGCCCATGCATATTGACAAACTCGCTGAGGCTAGCTCTTTAGCCTAGCTCTAGAATTAGCCTGTGTAGAAGCTACAGTTGCAAGCACATTTAAAGACCAAACATTCGGCATTCGCATTTTTTATCCTCAAAGTTCAAGGCAACAATACAGCTAAGTAACCAATTAAAAATACAATTCTCTGAAGGATCAAAACTTGTTACAGACACACAGCATGTGAGCACAAACAGGAGGGAAGGAGACGAGAGAAAGAGAGTAGGCTGGTAACCAAGCAACCAAGGGGAAAGCATGCGTTGCACGTGTTCTCCAGCAACACTGGGCTGCCTGCGGATATGCCTGTCTGTAAATCAGGCCCCGGAAAGAAATTCAAAATAAACTGTCCGAATGCTCCCGGGTGTCGGTCAATGCCTTTGCCTTTAAAAAACCCAAATATTGGCCTGATATATCAGCCGCACGATAAATAGGTCGATCTCTACCTATGATGTGAGTGTGTGACCAATGATCAGGCTGTTCTTATGTAGTACACCAAAGTAATACATTAAAAGTTGTCCCATGTAATCATGGGCTAGAAATTTGTGTATAACCAACATATTTGGGAAGGCTGCAATCACGTGACCAATACACTGATGTGAGTATAAAAGAAAGCAGTCCGTGTGAGAAGGTAGGACAAAACACTTTGCCCCAGGAGACCAGTGTGCTGAACCATGTGAACTTTGATTAATCTGAGTTATTTTAAAATCCGTTGTCACCATGTTTCTTTTCGTAAACCTAACCACAGTTACTTTACTTGCCTAAACCTAACGAAGCCTAAGCATATTTCTTTTTCTAAACCAAACCAAATTAACTTGCCTAAACTTAACCTATGTAACTTTATGTTAAGTATGAAACTTTACATTAAATACGTCATTCATGGGGTGCTAATTTGTTTGGTATTATACAAATACAAATGGGGTGGGGGGTTTGAACCCCGGGTTGGAGCCCTTCTGTGCAGTTTGCATGTTCTCCAAGTGTAAGCATGGGTTTTCTCCGGGTACTCTGGCTTCCTCCCGCAGTCCAAAGACATGCAGGTTAATTGGTGACTCTAAATTGGCCGAGGTGTGAATGTGAGCATGAATGGTTGTCTCTCTCTATGTTTCAGCCCTGTGATAATTGGGTGACCTGTCCAGGATGTACCCTGCCTCTCGCCATTGTCAGCTGAGATAGGCTCCAGCCCACCCACAACCCCTGACACGAGAAGCGGTTATGGAAAATGAATGAATAAATGAATAATATGATTCCCCCACCCACCAACGAAGGAATCATGGCGTTCATGTGTTTCTTTTAATGACAGCAGTCAATATAACAACTGAACAATTATTTGAACTGTACATTGAACTAAACATCGAAACATTTCTTCTTCACCATCTTCACCACCCTCGGAGAATTAAAAAAAAAAAACGCAGATATTTTTGTCTGCTTTTCAGGTGGTTGATGCAACATATTTTCCGATAAAACTAGCTAGAGGTAGGTGGTCTGCTCAGTCACTCTCCTGTACAGCAGCTGGATAAAGTCCAATAGGGCCGAGAGTAGCAGAGAGCTTTGTTTACATGTGGTTGGCTGGAACAGCAGAGTTGTTTGTTGAAGAAGGCCTGGAGAGCATGTTTGAAGCTGGTATATGTGTGTGTACATGTGTGGGAGGAGAGGGCAGCGGATCACCTTCAACACTGTGTACCCAAGACATTACTACAATGCATAAAGTAAAACAAGAAAAAATAAATTTGTCTCAATTGACCTAAAATTCACAGAGTTATGTTGTTTTGCTACCCTATGCTTCAAAGTCATTTTGGAAGGAGTGGAAGCATTGAATCAGCTTTCCCATCTTCAGAAATCACCATTATTTAGGAGAGTTCCAGAGGTGTCCTGACTAGAGCTCAGCCTCCTGAAGTTTTGAGTTTTTACATGAAAATAGCTCAAGGTTTCTCAACCAGAATTCCCAATTTCCAGCTTTTTTTTTTGGCATTTCTGCACTGCAAGTTCTTGTTATGTCGATGTATCTGACTGTAATAAGCTGACATCAGTCAGTTAAACCATTCATGCAAATGTAGGAGATGAGGGTCAGATTAAGACACATTTGGTGAGAGGACACATTGTCAAGCATCATGACCACAAAGAGTTTTGACAAGCATTGGGCCTCATGCAGGCCTCATGTCTTTTATATTTTCCTTGTTTTCTGTTAAGGGAAAAAACGAGAAGTCAACTCCAGATGCATCAAATATTCTTAACCAAAATAAAAAGTTATGAGTCTCAGTTGATCATAAGTAACATAGTTGCATAGTTATGCCCCCTAAACAGTATATAAGGGCAGGTGTGGTGCCGTGTGCAAAGACTCTGGCACATAGCCAAGAATTGGAAAGATGCCATCAAATTAGGCTGTTAGAAAAAGGAGAACATCTGCATTAGTGAAACAGACTTACTGTTAATAATAATAATAATAATAACAATAATAATAATAATAATCTTGATTTATATAGCACCTTTCATACAAGAAATGCAGCACAAAGTGCTTTACAATAGGACATTATAAACACAGAGTGCTTTACATGAAAATAGACATAATGAACATAAAACAGACAAAAAGGCAATTAAATATAAAAGGACATTTAAAATTATTTTAAAATATGGAATAACTGATTAAATAAGTCATATAAAGTCATAAAATCATGACATCATAGAATCACAGAATTGTAAAATCATAAAATCAAGTAAGATACAACATTTTAAAAGAGTTGCAGCAGTGTCTAGCATAAAAAGAAAGAGTTTCAGACATGTATCAGGAAAATCAGAGCTAGTTAAAGGTTAAAGTGAACAGATATGTTTTTAGCATAGACTGTATAAAATAATGGACGTAGTCACCGTGACGTCACCCATCCGTTTCTGAAGAGTGGATTTGAAGCTCATCTCATCGCCATCTTGGCAGTGCCTGACTCCGCCCAACTCCCGGACAATCAAAAATGGGCAAAGAGCCGGGCCGAAGGAAGCCTGGATGCCTAAACACGCCCACCTCGTTGGGCGCTGCTAAGTTAAGGCTAACAAGCTAGGCTAACAAGCTATGAGGCTAACAAGCTATGAGGCTAAGAAGCTACGCTACTTTGGCTAGCCCTGTGGTGTTGTCTGCTCCCGCTTGGTGCCAGCTCCCCTGCAGCTCCCTCACGAAACTTGAGGTAAGTTGAGTTTAGCTGAAACTAACGTTATACAACAAACCTTGAAACAATGATTCAGCTGTTATCTTAAAAAAAAACGCTTCAACTTTTTTTTTAAATATATAACGTTAATTATTTATTACACTCATTTTACTTTCATATGCACAGTGTGAATCATTGGTGACAGCTATGTCCAGCGTAGTGTCCAGAGAGCTGCAGAGACCTTGGGAAGCACCCTCAGCATGCCGGGCGTTTGTGTCTGCTGGTTTGGCTGGGGTGGACTGCAGTGGGGAGGCCTTTTCTCCTTCTTTTCCCACTCCCTGCGAGGAAGAGCAGCACCAGATGTCCTCATCATCCACTGTGGCGGCAATGACATGGGGAAGGTCAGCAGTGTCAAGCTGGTCAGCATGATGAAGGA
>NC_065523.1:4207701-4236500 GCF_006386435.1 Epinephelus moara | reverse complement strand
AAGTTATTATTTATTTCTTTTTACTTGTCTGCAGTGATTTGTTTTCCACAGAGCTCTACATGCGAGCATTTTACTCACATTTGCGACTAAAATAGTTTTTTTTGCGAGCAAAATAAATCATTCAGCACACTGTGCGAGGACAGATTTCAACCAGCAGCAGAAACGGAGGTCACAGACAGGAATACGGCGGTCAAATAGCCTATGGTGGCTCCGCGGTGCAAGATAACGGCTTACCGGCAACAGAGAAGTNCACTGTGCGAGGACAGATTTCAACCAGCAGCAGAAACGGAGGTCACAGACAGGAATACGGCGGTCAAATAGCCTATGGTGGCTCCGCGGTGCAAGATAACGGCTTACCGGCAACAGAGAAGTCCGACTCCAGGTCCAGTAGCCTAATTTCCTCTTTCGTTGGCGTCATGACTGCCCAGTAGTACCTGGACAACCAAGTCGTGGCAGCACACAGGTATGTGGCGTGTCAGAGGAGAAAAAAGCCGTTCACATTTCTCTCTTTGTGGCAGGTAACATCCACAAACCTCACCCCACTTTAGGGACTGTTCTTTACTTATGAAGGGACTGTTCTTTACTTGTCAGGGGAGGAGGGTGGCTGGTTGATTTTTATTTTATTTATTTATTTTATTTCAATCCCCCCATGTTAATCACTTATTGATGCTGTTTTTGAAGTATGAATAAGTCAATAAGTAATTTATTCCATTGAAATATCATTGATGTATTATAGAAAAGTGATTTATCTTTTTATAAATGACAAAAGGCACATCTGCCTCATTTTTGCTGTGGTATCGTGATACTACCCAGAACCATGATACTTTCACTGGTATCATACTGTGGGTCCATTCAATTCGGAGTTGCGCAGTGAGGCGCCCACTTTTGGGAGTGGGGGAACACTGCTCTCTCAGAGGCCCAAAGTGTTCCCCTACTTCTAATTTTACAAATTAAGCACTGCCCGTAGAGATGGTATGATTTAAGAAGGGTGATGAATCCATAGTCGAATAGGGAATCCCCCCAATAGAAGAGTAAGAAGGGAGAGGGACAACCAACCTTTTGACACCAGGAGGTAACAGGCTTCTAATAAATAAGTAAAGAGAAAATTAAGGGGAGATGCATAGCTAGAGAAACAAGCATTAAGCAAAATGTGAAAGACTATGGAATGGATATGTGCATAGTTAAGTATATGACAGAAATAAGCCCTGAATGAGATAGTAAAACTCTGATGAGAAATGTGTGGTAGGAATATGTCTGGAATGACAGCTAGGGGCCACTAACTAGTAGATGATGATGGATGTGAAATAAGTCTTGAAAAGGAAAGCAGTAAGGAAACGTGTTGAGGTCTAACCACCAAATAATATAAAAGCCAGAGATGAAGTAAACTGTGACAACAGATATGTGATATGCCAGAAAGGACGGCTGAAAAGTGCATGGTTCTGCAGACCACGGGTGTCTATACGTTGAACATATTAAAAGGTCAACAAGAACCAACTGAAATTAAAGGTCTTAAGACCAAACAGAAATTAAGGTCAGAAGACCAACTTAAATAAAATGTAGAAAAAACCAACAACATTAAGTTCCAGCGACCAAAGACACACTGTGTTGTGTTCAGTGTTGCCAGATCTTGGGAGAGAAACAAGCAACCAGGACCAGCAACCAAAATTACTTTACAATTACATTATATTTACTGCCCTTGAACTCTACCAAACCAACTAGCCGACCAAAAACGTGGAAAGAATAAATGAATGAATGAAATTGAAGAAGTTGCATATAACGAGCCATTTTACTTTCACTGTAACAGTGCTGGTATGCTGAACAAGATCTGAATGATGAGTACATATTTCACACAGAATCTGAATCTGCACACGGCCTTTGATTCGTCCCCCTCTTGAAGTCGAATCTTTTAATCCTCTCTCTTTCTACAAATCTTTATTGTATTCTTTCCATATTTCGCTCACTTGTTAGTGAAATAGTTAAAGAACCTCCATTAATCGTGCAATTTAAATGTGAAAAGTCTCATTGACTGACCGTCACCTGTGTGTATGCGGAGAAGGAGAGGGGCGGAGGGAGCGGAGCTGTGGAAACATCCTGCAGTCCGACATACTATCATGCGTTTAAATAACTTAGACAGATATATAGAGAGAAAGGCGACGTTTGAGAGCAAGCCCAAATAAGCAACTCCAATTTAAAAACAAGCCCCCCCCCCAAAGAAAAACGCAACCCGTGACCACCAATATTTGTAAGTGACTTTACAAAAAAACAAGCCCGAAAAGCTTGCAGGTTATAAGCGCAACCAAACCTGATGTTGTTAGCTGTTTGCGTGAAACCGTTGCTAGGTTACCAGGGAGCAATTGAGTGTGTTCATGCAACCAACCTTGCACAGCCCGACTCCGCGGCTTTCCTGAATACAGTAACATTATCAAACGTTACATCGAACGTTTTTTTCTATCGACAGCGCGTAAGTGTATCACGAGACGATATGTTGTCATTTTATCGCCCACCACTAGATATAATTGTGAAAGACAGTTCAAAATTACATTAAACTGATTACGACCAGGAACCATAATTAACAGAACCGAGCGGTGTGTCATCAACGTGATGATTGTAAAACAGCACGAGGGAGAAGAAAACGGCCCAGCACGTGGCCAGGACGGAGCTGCCATTGTGTGGACCTCTTCAATCAGTGGTGTAGAATAGAGCAAGCAGGATGATCGAGCCCCAGCCATCAAGACCACGATGTGCCTTAATCTGGTCCCACATCACTAAGGATGGCTTCATCTGCAGGCCATGGACCGTCAAATTCTTGAGTTTATTGCTTGACACTGACCGAAATATTCAGACTTTACCTTTTTATTACTGTATTTACACGTCGTTTATGCATTTTTAAATATATTAATGGTCGTGCATGCGTTTACTACGTTCCTGTTTGCATACGGTTTGGTCATTAACGGGGTCTCTTTCATTTGAAGTATGTAACAGTTATGTAGTATGTCCCTTTTTATTTTTTCGTTTTTAGGGGGCCAAGCCCGAGGGGCCGAGGGAACGCGTATGCAAGCAGACGCGTTTCCTAGGACCAGCGGTGCTAGGAACCCTATTGTTTTTGTAAAGATTTTTATTTTTATTCTTCCGTAGGTAAAAGTGGTGCTGCAGGCTAAACCGTGCAAGGGAGGGCGGTGCAATTTGGAGGGGTGGTCCAGACCCCTGCACGTACCTCAGACGCAAAAAACGATGTATATCTGCCTGCAGGGGGCGCTATAACCTAGGCCAATGCGTTTTTGCCTATAGCTCCCACACCGTATGTCGCACATTCAAAAATCTTGTATCCCCAGCTTCCCTGAATAGAGCGGAATCACTTTGCCATAGGCCACTCCCACTTGCGCCTAGGAAGTTTTTTCGCAAAATCGCAAAAACTGGAAAACCTACTTTTTCGAACTTCTCCTTGGGATTTTGTCCAATCTGCGTGAAACTTGACATATACACTCTTCTACTGGACCTGATCTAAAGTTATCAAAAGAATTTTATTTGGTCAAAAAATGCGCAAATTATTAACAAACAAACTTCTATAGCTAGCTATAAAAATGCAAACTGTTGGATATCTCGGTCAAACTAAATGCTATTAACACCAAATTTGAGATCATTGGTTGGCATAAGACTGTGAGGGTATGAGCCGAATTTGACGAATTTTGGCAACTAGGGGGCGCTACAAATATGGTAAGTTTATATCTCTTGAACGGCTGCACCGATTTCTACGAAATTCGGTTGGTATGATGTAGGGCCAATTCTGAGGTCATATCTTGAAGGTGGTCATGACTGGTCAATGTGGGCGTGGCTTATTACAAGATAAACAACAAACATCAATGTCAGACAAACTATTATGCTGAGGGCTTTGAAATTTTAAGGGTACATATAGAATAGGACACAGATCTTCCATACCAAAAATTGCACATGTACTCCACTAGGTGGCGCTATAACGGATGCAAACGCGTTTTGGCCTGCAACTTACACATTTTAAATGACACTTTCACAAACATTATATCCATGTGTTCCCTGGATAGAGCTGGGTTTTCTGACACAGGTCCCACCCACTTCTGCTGCACATTCTCTTTGCTAATTCCCCACATGTCCAAAACCTACTTTTTCGAACTCCTCCTACATTTTAAGTGCCACCTGCCTGAAACTTTGCACATAGAATCTCCAGATGTGTCTGATGAAAAGTTATCAAAAGAATTTTGGCACTCCAAAAAATGCGCTTGTTACAACCAAACAATCTTTTTTGCTAGCTAAAAAACACATTTTTTCTTATTTCGGTCAAAGTAGATGCTTTCAACATCAAACTTAAGTTACTCGTTCCCGAGGTCATCCAGAGGCTTTGTGCCAAATTCGTCGCAAATCGGTCTATAGGTGGCGCTATTACGGATGCAAAGGCAGTTTTGCCTGTACCTTCCACATTTTAAATGACACATTCATACACATGCGCTCGCCCAGAGCCCGTCGTTCTTCGGGGACAACTTCCATGGGCTCCGTGGGACGCGGGGACCGAGTCGCACGGGGGGGGCTTGGCCCCCGTTCATAACTGCTTGCAGTTCTAGTTATCATTATTTTATTTATTTATTAATTTTTGCAATAACGTTAGAATTTATTTAATTATTGTTTACATTATCACCTATTTCTTAGTGTGCATGTTAATTAACCATTGTGGAGGGAGCCCAGGACGTGCCAATGGCTGCTTCTGTGTAACTGTGCATATGATGAATGAAAACGCAGCAGGCAGATGGAGGTAAGATGGCACTGCAGTAGAGGCCGTGAGATTTATCCTTTGGGTAATTTGACTTCAAATTACCCAAAGGATAAATCTCACGATGCCACATAAGATATACAGGCCGTGCTGCAAGGTATTATGGGAGTAAAACAGGTAGAGTTAGAAATAAGAGGACACGAAATGAAAAGAAATCGTGTCAAATTTTTAAAAATTGTTCATTGTTGTTCATTTATCATTATTTATTCATTTATTTAATGTTGGTTTTTTTTTGTTTTTTGTTTTTTAAATTTGCTCGTCAAAACCTGTCTAGGAACGGCAAGGCAAATTTATTTATAGCACGTTTCAGACCCAAAGGCAACCGAAAGTGCCTTACAGATTAGTCAGACAAGTTCATTGTAGCCCAATCACAGAGCAATCCAGGAAGGGCTTAACAAATAGTAATATTGATTCAATTAGAAGCTGATCTATGAAAACCAATATCACAATCTCAATTACCTTAGAACGCCTCCAGCACCCAGCACCCAGCGTCCCACTGTCCTTGACTCACTTAAATGTGAACTCTGTTCATTCTGCTTTAACTATACATGTATTATTAATTATTGCCCACGTTGTATTATTTATTTACCTATTTAATCCTTATTTTGTTTTCAATCTAAATTTTTTTTGTCTTTTTAATCCATGTAAAACATTCATTTAATTACTTATTCATAGCGACTAGTTGTATGCTATAGTTCAGCGAATGTAAGATATAAAATATTAGCAGATTTATAGAACTGCCACCTGATGAACAGCTGATGTGAGAGCAGATGCATAGACACACATGCAAACTACACTGAGTTTCCTGAAAGCAGAGGAAAATGAGTTAATACAAGTACTATAAATGAGTGCGTTAGTAAGTGTTTGTGCTAGATAATAGTATAATCAATGACGGTAACCTATGAAGCCCTACCGAAATCACTGAGGGGCTTTTAATTTTAAATAATACAGGAAGTGGGGTAAGATAACGGCATGATACGCACTTGAATTTATTTATTTTTATGAATGAAGACAAAAAGAACAACTTGCTTTGCTTGAAATGAGCAAATACCATTGTGAAGCAAAGGGCATATAATGTGCCTGCTTTATATGCTTACTTTAATAAAACCCAATAACTACTGAAAATCAAGGCCCGCCACTATTACAGTATTACGGTAATTGTGTTCCCATTGAAATAAGGGGCGACAGGAGAATGAAATAAATCACTTCACATTAATGATGCAGTGATTATATTTGTCTGCAGCACTCAACAGATTAGAAGTCAGATCATATGTGACACATTTAACCAGAGGTGGAAAAAATACTGAAAAATTCTACTCAAGTAAAAGTACCTTTACTTTGATGAATTTTTTCTTAAGTACAAGTAAAGCTACCCATCTAAAAATCTGCTCAAGTAAAAGTAAAAAGTAGTTTGTTTAAAATGTACTATACTACTGTACTATATATATAACTGTACTTAAAGTAGAAGTTACTTAGTTACTTCTAACAACTTGGGGGTCACTCTTATGCAGTGCAAAAATGGTCCAGTGTTCATAAATCCAATCTGAAAACTGATTATTTTTCTATGATGAACCATAGAATTCAATTCAATTTAGGGCTGCACAGTATCATTAGAGCATCACCATCGCAATGTGTTCATGTGCAATAGTCACATTGTGAGACTCGCAGTATAAGTTCATCATATCAATATAATATTAGTAAAAGGCAATATGCCATACTTATTTTGCTGGTTAATACTTTAGGTTGTGAAGTTCTCAATTTCCATGACAGTTTGATTGTAAAATGTATATTTCACGCAAATACAGCCTTTCCAAATCCCAAATGATGACTTCTTTCCAAATAGAGCTATTCAAGTTATTGCAATACACTGTATATTGCAATACATATCGCAATATACAAAACTGTGGTATTGTCAGTTTTGTCTAATATTGTGCAGCCCTCATTCATTTTGACACACCAACACAACTGTTAGACTGATGATACACAGAGCAACTTTTTGAGCATTGTTGTTGGGCATTATTCTCAGGGATGCAAACAGGTGTATGGTCTAAAAGAGAGAGCTTGTCAGAGCGAAATTCTGAATATTAAAATAGGCTACACTAACACTAATTTGGAAGAATACTGTGTATTCCAAAACAGAACAAATCCATTGAGCAGCAGTGTTTCCCCTACATGCAACTAGCAGCGGTGGTGCTCCACTGATTTATTTTTAGTTTTTTGTCTTAGCTCTTTAGAAACTACCATTATATTATTTGGTGCTATGGACACTTCATATCCAGGTAAATTCACACACTTGTGAGTAAAGCATATAAGAGGAGAGGAGAGGGCTCCGTCTGATCTTTTCATAAACTAAAGTTATATTACTTTGCGCGACGGATGCTTCATATAATAATATAACAATATACTATTTATCGTGTTATATGGTGAAACGTTTCACTTTAAAATGTGATGACTTACATTGTTTACACAACGGCATGTCATTTCTGTCTCTACATGGTCGCACCTTTACAATCCTCCTCTGCTCTCTGTATCATGCACGGCAGAGTTCGGTCCCGATGCGCACACACACATACAGACACGTGCGCACACACACACACACACACACACACACACACACAGGTGAGCACACAAGAGCGCGGGCCACATTTTTCTGACCGACAATTATAAACGGCACTGTGCACACAGGGTTTTTTTTCGTTTCGTTCGTTTCTTTGTTCATTTCAACTGCTGCATCTGCTTGTGCTTCTGCACTCCCACCCTTCTCCACCTCTCTCTCTCCAGTAACTCGCCGGCACCGGCCACTTGTTCTGGGTCAATTCCATGCGAGATTTCCGAGATTCACCCTTTTGGTTTCCATTTAGCCGAAAACTTTGTTGTTGTTTTTTTACTTAGTAACAGATGTGATTTCAAATCTAGCAAAGCACAATACTTCAGTCAAAATTTACTTATGTAAAAGTAAAATTACATATTTCAAAAACTACTAAAAAAATTACAAATTACACAAAAAAACTACTCAATTACAGTAACGTGAGTAAATGTAATTAGTTACTTTCCACCTCTGCATTAGTCTCGCTCACCAGACCTTTCTTAAGAAAAGAAAGGTCTGGCTGGTTGTATTTCTTTCAACCAATCACAATCGTTCTGGGCGGTGCCACAGCAACGGTGCGCTTGCAAAATATTGCCGGGGGGAAACAGGTTTTGGTGCAACACGCCCACAAAAATATCGCCTACAGGATGTGAACCATGGCAGAAAAATGGCTACATCCCCGCAAGACCAAACACAGCGAAAGTTAGTAAAGGTCGTGTTGAAAACGGTTGAAAACTGCGCAAAAACCTACGCAACCAGAGGTGGTAGGGCGGGACTTCAGCGGGTGGCTCATTCCGCCCAATGAGAGGCTGATCTATAATAATAATAATAATAATAAATTTTATTTATAACGTGCTTTTACAAGTGCTCAAAGACGCTTACATAAAAATAATAACAGTTTAAAATACAAAACAATATAGAATAATAACACAATTAGAATACAGAAACAATGTAAAAGGTGTAGTGGTGGAGCAGGTCTGTGAGGTAGGTGGGGGCCAGGTTGTTAAGTGATTTGTAGGTGAGTAGGAGGATTTTGTATTGTATGCGGTGTGAAATGGGGAGCCAGTGTAGTTTTTGGAGGACAGGGGTGATGTGTTCTCGGGAGCGGGTGTGGGTGAGCAGGCGGGCAGCGGAGTTCTGGATGTGTTGGAGTTTATTGAGGACTTTCGATGATGAACCGTATAGGATGCTGTTGCAGTAATCTAGTCTGGATGTTATGAAAGCATGGATGAGGGTTTCGGCAGCAGAGTAGGTGAGTGAGGGGCGGAGACGGGCAATGTTTTTGAGGTGAAAGAAGGCGGTCCTGGTGATGTAGTTAATATGGTGGTCAAACTTAAGTTGGCTGTCAAAAATGATACCAAGGTTCCGGATGTGCGGGGATGAGGACAGAGTGCTGTTGTTGAAGGTGAGGCTGAAGTTTTGGGTGGTTCTGGTGTGGGATGTGGGACCAATGATGATAATGTCTGATTTGTCACTGTTTAGTTGAAGATAGTTTCTTTGCATCCAGTTTTTGATTTCAGAGAGACAGTTACTGAGTGTGGAGAGGGTGGTGTTGGTGATGGCTTTGGTGGAAATGTACAATTGGATGTCGTCGGCGTAGCAGTGGAACTGTAGTCCGTAGAGATGGATGATTTTGCCAAGGGGGAGCATGTATAGAATGAAGAGGAGGGGACCAAGCACCGATCCCTGGGGGACGCCTTGGGACAGAGGAGCGGTGGTGGAGGTGCAGTTGTTAGTGCTGATGAACTGGTGTCGGTTGGTGAGGTAGGAGCGGATCCAGGTGAGTGCTGTGCCAGTGATGTGAGCTGAAGATTTCAGTCGGGAGAGCAGGATGGAGTGGTTGATGGTATCAAAGGCTGCTGTGAGGTCGAGGAGGATGAGGATGTTGAGGTGTCCGGAGTCTGAGGAGAGGAGGAGGTCGTTTGTAATTTTGAGGAGGGCTGTCTCGGTGCTGTGTTTTGATCGGAAACCAGATTGGAAGCATTCAAAGAGATTATTGGAGGTGAGGTGGGTCCTGAGTTGGGAGGCTACAGCACGTTCCAGGATTTTAGATAGGAAGGGGAGATTGGAAATAGGGCGGAAGTTATTTGGATTGTCAGTGTTGAGACCAGGTTTTTTGAGGATGGGTGTGATGGCAGCCAGTTTGAGGGTTTGGGGAACAGAACCAGAATTGAGGGAGGTGTTAATGATGTCGGTGATGAGCGGGGAGATGGCAGAGAGGCAGTCCTTAATGAGTTTGGACGGTATGGGGTCCAGGGTGCAGGTGGAGGTTTTTATCCCGGTCATGAGGGTTGTTAGCTGGGCTGGAGATATTGGAGAGAACTGTGACAGGGGCTGGATGGTGGCAGGTGGTGAGGCAGGTGGGGAGATGGGGGGGGGGGGTTCCAGGGGTGTTGAGGTTACTGTAAATGGTGTCTATTTTTGTTTGGAAGTATGAGAGGAATGATTGGCATTTTTCAGTTGTGAATGATGAGGGAGTGTTGTCCAGGGGTTTAAGGAGTGAGTTTATGGTGGAAAACAGAGCCTTGGGGTTGTTGGAGCCTGAGTGGATGAGGTGGGAGTAGTAGGTGGTCCGGGCTGCGTTGAGTGCATCTTTGTATTGTTGTAGATGGTCTGTGTAAGCGAGAAGGTGAACAGATAATCCAGTTTTCTTGCAGAGTCTTTCCAGTTGTCGTTTCCGGGATTTCATTTGGCGGAGTGCGGGGGTGTACCAGGGGGCAGAGTGAGTGAATGAGACAGTTTTTGTTTTGGTGGGGGCGAGCTGATCCAAGCAGGAGGAGAGTGTGCTGTTGTAATAGTTTACCAGGTCAGCAGGGTCATCAGAGGGCGGGGGAGGTGAGGCAGACAGACAGTAGGTGAGAGAGGCTGAGAGAGCTGCAGGTGTGAGGGAGTTAAGGTTTCTGAAGGTTATTGTCCGGCTCTGAATAGGGGAGGGGGTAGGGATTTCAATGTTCATTGTGATTACCAGGTGGTCGGAGATGTGCAGATTGTGACTGGATAGCTGTTGAATGTTTAGATTAGTGGAGCAAACCAAGTCCAGAATGTGACCACGGCTGTGTGTTGGGAAGGTTATGTGTTGAGTGAAATTGAAGCATTGCAGCAGTTCTAAAAATTCTGTGGCCGGTTTATTGTCAGTACTGTCAATATGTAGATTGAAATCGCCCAGGAGAAGAACAGATGGTGAGATGGCGGATAACTGGGTCAAAAAGTCAGCAAAATCAGGAAGGAAGGAGGGATGTGGTTTTGGGGGGCGGTAAATGATGGCTGTGACCAGAGGGGATGGACCAGACAGTTTGTAGGTGAGGTGTTCAAATGAGGGGGTTGGAGGAATGGAGATGGGGGATGTTTTGATGTTTTTTCTGTGGATGGCAGCAATGCCTCCTCCCCGGCCCTCTGTGCGGGGTTTGTCCATGTATGTGTATCCTGTGGGGGTGACTTGGTTTAATGAGAAATAGTCCAGAGGTGTTTGCCAGGTTTCAGTGAGACAGAGAAGGTCCAGGTTATTGTCCACTATGAATTCATTGAGAAGGAGACTCTTGTTGTTGAGGGAGCGGGTGTTGAATAAGGCCACTTTGAGGTGATGTTGCTTCATGAGTGGCTGTGATGACCGGGGAAGTGGATGGAGGTTGACCAGATCAATATGTCTTGTGCAGGGTGGACGGGGGCGCCTGTATGTGGTGATGGTCTTAATGTGAAAAATTACAGGTTGTGTATGTAATGACTGATGTGGCCAGGGGGAGGAGCTAGAGGTCATGACAGTATCAGCAATAGCAGGAGCCGCACTGTCAGAGGCAGTGTTGTGTAATGGCGGCTGGAGCCTGTGGGGGGAGTGGTTGAAAAAGGCCGTGCTTGCATGAATCTCAGGGGGAACCGTAGAAGAAGAGGGGAGCACTACCGAGGGGGCGTGGTACGTAAATAGTCAAGACGTGTGTGCCAGTACGTGTACCGTGTGCTGTATGTTTGCAGTAAGCATGCAGCTACCAAGTTTACCCGGGTGTAGTCCGTCATGCCGATAAAAAGGGGAGCGATTCCAAAAAAGGTTAAAATTGTCTATAAAATCAAAACCAAGGCTGCTGCAAGCAGACCAGAGCCAAAAATGAAGGGAGAGGAGTCTGCTGTAGCGATGATCACCGAGGCCAAGAGTGGGAAGCGGTCCGCTAACGAAGATTGACTTCCCACAGTCCTTCAGGGTGGTGAACAGATTTTTAAAGTCAACCTTCAGCAGCTCGGACTGACATCGGACCACATCGTTCGTGCCAATGTGCAAAATGATGCACTTAATGGAGTCTGGAAAGGATTGTAGTAAACCGGGGAGTTTATCTATGATTTTTGAGACAGTGGCTCCTGGGAAACAGTAGGTGGTGGCATTGAAAAAACGGACATTTCTTATTATGGAGTCACCCACTATAGCCGTGGTTGGTGGGAACAAGGGGCGAGGAGAAGGAGATGGGCACCGCTGCTGTGTAGTGGGTGTCGGCGGTGATTGTGACCTGGGCACAACTGTGGCTGTGGGCTCGCGGGTTTCCTCAGTGCGGGGAGACACACCAGAGCATCTCGCTCTGAGAGCAGCCTCCTTTACAATCATCCGCCGGGAGGAGGAGGTCCGCCAGGAGGAAGAGGTCCGCCGGGAGGAGGAGGTCGAGGGCTTGGCAGAGGATGCCGATGCAGGACCACTAGCCCCTCAGGCCCCTGGCGGCGAGACAGGCACAGATGGAGTAGCAGCTGACAGGAGACCATAACGATTTGAAAGCAAGACTTGGATCCAGTGGGAGGAACGTTTGTTTTGGTACCTCGAGTCGCGTCCGTCCAGAGTGGCAAAAGTGCAGGTCGATTTGGGGTGGAACAGAGGAGCGGCAGGACTTTTGATTTTGCTCCAACCATGACCATTGGTTTATCTCCAACCTTGATCCATTCATCGTCGGGGTGTGCGTGAGCAGTCGCCGGAGGAGAGGGTGTTGAGCGGTCAGACGGCTGCGAACAGGTGGAGGAGTTCCAAGGGACTGTGTCGTGGAAGGCAGCAGAGAGTGAGGAGATTTTCCGGGACTGCTCATGGGCCAAATCCATAAATTGGGACAGTAAGGTCTCATTGGTTTTAAGTTCTGCTGCGAGTCTACGGTTTTCATCAGACAGGTAAGCAATTTTTTTGTTGGCTTTGATGAGCAGGCTGTTATCCCCAGTTGGCACGGCTGTGGTCATGGATGTGGCTGGTGTAGGTAGATGGTGGTGGTGACTGGAGTGCAGTGAGGTATCCAGAGGAGACAGGGCTGTAGCCATGGATGTTGCGGTGAGGGCCCAGAAACTGGGCCCGATGAGAAGTTTAGGCGTCCGGTAAGCAGGGCAGGTGAGCAGACGAGTGGTTAGCTTCAGGTGCTAAAAACAAGCCGGTATAGCTAGCCAAGACGATCCGGTGAGCTCAGGTTGACCATTTCGTAGAAAAATTCAAACGATTGGTTTGTCGGATGATTAAAACTACAATCCGATCGAATGAGGAGCCATTTAAGAAGCAAGGCTTAGGGATAAAACCATTTATAAAATGATTAAATTGGCTTAAAAGACTATTTTTCAGAGCTGCTCAGGGCTGCGCTCTCACTACGTAGCGTGCACTGCAGCGAACTTCCACCCACTCAGACTACCTCTGCATTTAACTTAAACAATGAGGGTGGCTGTTGATCGGATGGCTTGAACCGCCGGCTCTCTTGCCGTAATGGATCCAGGTGCACTGGGGCTGACAGAGGCTGGAGGCAGAATGAAGCGCTGGTTCGGGGTGGACGCCAGCTGCGAGTGGAGGCCAGCCGGCTGCGCGTGCAAGACGGCTGCGTGTGGAGGCCTGCGGTGATAAGGACGCTGATGAGGCAGGGGCTGAGGCATATCCAGGGACTGAAGCAAGGTGTGCGTGGAGTAGTGCGCGTGGCAATCGGGGTGTACGTATGTCAAGGTGTCCCGAAGAACAGATCATGTTACGTGTAGTTTGGGCCCATATCTTGAATCCGTACACGTCACTGAGATCGAGACTTAAGATGGAAAAGGACAAATGAAGTTGCATGTTGGCAATACTGACTGACAGAGATGGGACCAAGTCACACATGTGCAAGTCTCAAGTAAGTCTCAAGTCTTAACCTTCAAGTCTCAAGTAAGTCCCAAGTCATTTTTTCTTGGGCAAGTCGAGTCAAGTCAAGTCACAGGTTATGTCAAGTCAAGTCCTGTAATAGGTCAAGTCAAGTCCAAGTCAAGTCACCTTATTATTGTAATTTTACTTGCAGAATCTGATCTTAATGAAGTGAAAAGACAAGATATAAGTAACTGTCAGTAAACATTGACTTATCGCTGCAATGTTTACTTTGCAGGGATGACCCCCATGCGTGCGCGCGTGCGCGCGCACACACACACACACACACACACTAACCAAGGCAGCGGCCAAAATCACCCATTTAGCTCATTTAACCCTGTGTTGCTTGTTCATAAAACGTACAGCCGGTCTTGTGAGGAACCGGTCGGAATGTTCGCTCACGTTTTCTGGGGTTAATGTTAGCAAATAAATTAAAAAACAATTCTACCAACAACAATCTTATATTCTAACCGAAAACATGATGTGAATAACACTCAAGCCATTCAAGTCATCGTGTCTCAAGTCAAGTCAAGTCCCAAGTCTTTAACTTCCAAGTCCGAGTCAAGTCTCAAGTCTTTTATTTTTTGTCAAGTCAAGTCACAAGTCATCAAAACAGTGACTCGAGTCGACTCGAGTCCAAGTCACAATGACTCGAGTCCCCATCTCTGCTGACTGATAACAGGCGAGATTGCCTGAACAGGAGGACGTGATGAGTGAGAGATGATTCCGCTTCTGCTGAGGAATCACACATCGGCTTGTTACCATCAACCAGAGTCTGAAAGAAAAAGGTAAGGTGAGCGATTGCCAGCGCAAAGATTCTGCCTAAAATGATGGGTGACAGCAGCAGAAGAGAGAACAGATTTAAAATTTTGCAGTGGCATCCTGATTGTCTGATAAAGACTCCTGCTCTCCACACACTCAATGCCAGATTGTTTTCACCTCTTCGCATGCAAGACTCTCCAGCACTACTTTCTGGACTGATTTCCTGTTGCCAACCTTGCCTGCTTTTGACCAGCCAACCTTGCCTGAATCCCGGTAATTGCCTCTGCCTTCTGTCCCCGACCACGAGTTCTGCTTTTGCCCTCCTGGTTTCTGTCTGCCTGTTCCTGTGGCTACTTGGAGATTGCCTGCCTTGTCGCAACAATGTGAGTTTCGTCCTTACAACCTGTGCCTCCCTGTTAAGCAGAGACTCCTGCTGTTTGCCACACTGGTCTCGGTGTGTGTGCTGTGTGGATTTTTGACTGCTGGATTATTCCTCTGCATTTCCCTGTGTCTGCTGCAAGCTTCATTAAAAGTCATTACCAACTGTCTGCCTGCCTCTCTGAGTGCTGCATTTGGGTACTATCACACCCCGTGACAGTACAATCTAGCCAGAAATGTACCCAGCACACTCTCCCTCATCATGGAGCCACCGCAGAGGGATCCAATCATTCATGGAGCCAGCCGGAGACCTTCATGAACTGACATTTAATCTTATGTGTTTAAAAAATGACTGGAGATATGCCACAAGTAACTATGACAGAGAGGCAGCCTTATCATCAGCACGCCAGGAGGTTTCCTTGAGGCCTGGGCTTAAGAATTTGCTACCCAGTACGCCAGGAGGTTTCCTTGAGGCCTGGGCTTAAGAATTTGCTACCCAGTTGGATCAAGGACTTTGTGAGCACCCCTGATTCTCAGCCTGCACATGGGTCAGTTAGGCTGGGGGTTGTTAGCATGCAGCCTTCACAACCTAAGTAGACCCCAGCTGTCAACCCGTTCTTGGGAACCCGCCTGGCCCTGGGAGGTCCTCGGAGTCTCAACCAGACTATCAGACGTGGGAAGAAATCCCGAGCCCGTCCTGCCAGCAACCAGGCCAAGCCTCAGTCCCAGTTACCCAGCATCCAGCAAGTCCCTCAATCTGTTGTCCTGGCTGACACCACTCTGTTCCGACGTCGGGGATCCTGGCAGACATCACTCCTGTTCCAGCGTTGGGGGTTCCAGCAGACGTCACTCCTGTTCAGACGTCAGGGGTCCCAGCAGATATCACTCCTGTTCAGGCGTCGGGGGTCCTGGCAGATGTCACTCCTGTTCAGGCGTTGGGGATCCCGGCTGACGTCATTCTTGTTCCGGCATCGGGGATCCTGGCTGATGTCACTCCTGTTCCGGCGTCAGGGGTCCCGGCAGACGTCACTCCTGTTCTCGCGTCGGGGATCCTGTTCTGGCGTCGGGGTTCCTGGCTGACGTCACTCCTGTTCCAGCGTTGGGGGTCCCAGCAAACGTCACTACTGTTCCGGCGTCGTGGGTCCCGACAGACGCAAATCCTGTTTCTGCTTTGGCAGGCTGGCCACCACCTGCTCCTCAAGCCCACTCGGCGGCAACTCCTGCCGACTCCTGCACCCAGAGTCCAGTCGGCGGTCCGGCACCGAGAGTTCCTGCCGAGCTTGGACTTTTCAGCCATTGCCATCTAGGATTTTTGGATCCAGCAGTGACCGTATTTGGACGAGAGGGTGGAGTTGTGGAGAAGCGATGGATGGATCTGACTCTATGACTGTATCAACACCTTGCAGAAATCCTGTCGCTCAAGCAGCCTGCCCTTAATGATGCATAACTTTAGGCCTCCACAAAATGTAAATGGGTTGGTTTTCCATACAGTTGTTATAAAGGGGGGGGGGGGGGGAGCTANGGGGGGGGGGGGGGGGGTTAGCTATAGAGACCAAAACAGTTTTTTGTATCAATTTCAGTTTTCAATTTTATTTATAAAGCCCAATATCACAAATCACAATTTGCCTCAAAGGGCTTTAAAGCATACGACATCCCTCTGTCCTTTGGACCCTCGCAGCAGATAAGGAACCCCCCCAAAAAAAGCCTTTAACGGGGGGAAAAAAATGGTAGAAACCTCAGGAAGAGCAACTGAGGAGGAATCCCTCTTCCAGGACGGACAGACATGCAACAGATGTCGTACAGAACAGATCAACATAATAAATAAAAACAGTAATCCGTATGACACAATAAGACAGAAAGAGAGACAGACAGAGACAGAGAGAGATGCAGGACAGACAGTAATGACAGTAGCTTACAACAACATTAATGAAATTAATAATACTATAATAATTACGGCTATTGTGGTACAATACGTTGAAAGTATATATTAATATATGATAGTATACATATGTGCCAATAATCATGTGTATAATAACAGTAGAAGTATGACTAATTATAACAGCAGCAGTAGGAGGCATCAGGCAGGACTACGGCCGCAGCACAACCACACACGTCACACTATCCAGGCAACGCTGCGATATAAGTTAACCTGTGAGACAGTAGAGCACAAAGGCTCCGGAGAAGAAGCAGAGTTAGGGACATGAAGTATGGCCGAGTTAGCAAGATGCAGTAACAGGACATGAGTGTTAGCAAAAGGGAGAGAGAGAGAGAGAGAGAGAGAGAGAGAGAGAGAGAGAGGGAGAGAAGGTGCCCGGTGTATTACAGGAGGTCCCCCGGCAGACTAGTCAGTCCTAAGTCAGCCTAACTAGGGGCTGGTACAAGGCAAGCCTGAGCCAGCCCTAACTATAAGCTTTGTCAAAGAGGAAAGTCTTAAGTCTAGTCTTAAATGTGGAGATGGTGTCTGCCTCCCGGACCGCAACAGGAAGATGATTCCACAGGAGAGGAGCCTGATAGCTGAAGGCTCTGTTTCCTGATCTACTTTTGGTAACTTTAGGGACCATGAGTAACCCTGCATTCTCAGAGCGCAGTGTTCTGGTGGAATAATATGGCACTATGAGCTCTCTAAAATATGACGGAGCCTGACCATTTAGAGCTTTATAAGTTAGGAGGAGGATTTTAAATTCAATTCTGGATTTTACAAGGAGCCAGTGCAGAGAAGCTAAAACAGGAGAAATGTGTTCTCACCTCTTAGTTCCTGTCAGTACACGTGCCGCTGCATTTTGAATTAGCTGGAGAGTTTTTAAAGACTTATTAGCGCAACCTGATAATAGGGAATTACAGTAATCCAGCCTTGAGGTAACAAAAGCGTGGACCAATTTTTCTGCATCTTTTCAGGTTAGGATAGGCCTAATTTCCGCAATATTACGCAGATGAAGAGTTAAAAGACAAATCTTGATAAAATAGTACCTTGAGGTTTCTTACAGTAGTGCTAGAGGCCAGAGCAATGCCATCTAGAGAAACTATGTCATCAGATAAAGAGTCTCTGAGTTGTTTGGGGCCAAGAACAATAACTTCTGTTTTGTCTGAATTTAACATCAGGAAATTGTAGCTCATCCAGGTTTTTATGTCTTTAAGGCAATTTTGAAGTTTAGGTAATTGATTAGTTTCTTCTGGCTTCATCGATAAATACAATTGTATCAGGCCTTAAATGTGTTTATTTCTGCTGTAAGGTTGGACATTTTAATATAAGGGTCTATGAGGATTGACTCGATCTTGGAACCAGCCTTAAGTGGCCATTAGAGGAACTGCAGTTTTTGGCACATCTGCCTCAGCTTCATTTTTCATCTCTGGAGGTTGCTGCTTGGGTTGTCAACATTTATAAAAAAAAATAAAATAAAAAATAAAAAACACGCTTAAAACATACCCCTATATTAAATTTGAAAAAAGCCCAAAACAATTACTATATCTATCTATCTATCCACTTACATGCCCATCAATCCACTGTGTTTTTCTCCGAAGAGAACACCCTACTTTGCTGTGATTTGCTTTCTTTTTATATAATGAGCTAGAAGAAATAACTCACATCAGTCTTGTTAAAAGGGCTGATGCAGTGCCAAAAAGGGGGCTCAGATCTCAAAGAACAGGTTTTAACCAACCTTTAATGTTTTTGAAGGATACTAAGGGAAAAAGATAGTCCTCATAATCACGTGTGTGTTACATGCTGTAAAGGTCACATGACTACAGTTGAACAGTCCTCAGTTTCATTACCTCCCTCACCCTTTTCCCTCTCTCTCTCCCTCCTATTTGATTCTCTCTCTCTCCATGTCCTGTTCTGTCCTCCTCAAGTTATTTGAATCCCCTCTCTCATCCCTCTGTGTCTCTATCACATCATTTTAAGTCTTCTTCTCCCTTTGTCTCTCTCTGCTATGTAGCTGGCTGCTGACTTTGTATCAGTGCACCCCACAAACACTGAATTAGCCCTCAGCTGTGCTCAGATATAGCGCCATGTCTTTAAGGACTCTCCCTCTCTCACTTCTTCTTATCTTTGCTTTACTTAAATAATGATAGAGCTTCTATCTTACTTGATTCTAAAGTTGTGTTTCTTTTTCTCACATAGGTCAAAATGGTGGTGTTGGTGTTGATTAGAAATGTAAATACTGTCTTTTTTATTTACTTGTTAATTTGACAAGAACAAATGCATAGAAAACTGCTTCATATGTAAAATACAAAGTAGATGCAATACATACAGGTTTCTAGCAATGGCTAATTTGCAAACCCTGTCCCTTGTTAGCCTTTTTGTAATTAAAACATTAAGTGTAACATTATTGATCATGGAGTAATTCAATACAAGAATACAACACAACATATAAAGTAGGGGTGGAAATCACCAGAGGACCAACAATGTGATATTTTCACGATATGATATTATTGCGATATGCTGAGTATTGGGATACAATATATTGCAATATATTTCAATTTATTACCTTTTTTCCCAAAATTATTTCCCCAAAGGAAAACTTTGGCAACATCAGTTTTACCTCATAAGATAAAGTTTTCAGTCTGTTCATATGACTTCATTCTTATTGCAGCAAAATGTGATGCAAAGCAGTCAGACTGACCAACACTGTCATAAAACCTATCAGAAATGCTGTATACGCCTGACAAACTGAACTGTTGTTAGATTTAATACCCTCTGTTAGGCCAGATTAAGCGTGTGAATGAAACACTTCACATGTTGGTATCTCGCCAACTGAATGGCAACACCCATGTTAGAAGCATTGCCTGTGGGGCTTCGGTGGCTTAGTGGTAGAGCAGGCGCCCCATGTACAAGGCTGTTGCCGCAGCGGCCCAGGTTCGAGTCCAGCCTGTGGCCCCTTGCTGTATGTCAACCTCCTCTCTCTTTCTCCCCTTCACACTTGGCTGTCCTATACATTAAAGGCAAAAATGCCCAAAAACATATCTTTAAAAAAAAAAAAAAGAAGAAGCGTTGTCTGTTAAAACCACAATCCCCCATTCTTGTGCAGCATTTTGCATGAGGTCTGCAAAGTTTGCTCCAGTGTGACTTTCGTGTACTTCTCTAGTTTGAGAACATGAGACAGCAGTCGCCAGTCCTCTGTGAGATAATGTGCCGTTATAGTCACATATGAATCCACTGACCTTGAAGTCCAGGCATCACACATTAATGCCACCCTTCCTGCTGTACTCAAAGATTAATCAACTTAATGCTTCACTTCTCTGTAGAGCTTTGGTACAGCTGTGTTGGTTACAAAACATCAGGACAGAGTCACATACCTGGGTTCCATTGTTTTTGTATGGACGCCGATCTTTGCACATTAAGTAGGTGATGGACTGTGTTTTTTATCTTTGCTCTCTCAGAGTTGGATGGTAGTTTCGTCAAGCTAAGTGTGTCGCAGTGTTGGTTGATTTTTCAGGTGAGGTGGTTAAGCGTTAACTTGGGCATCAGCTGCGAAAGCTATCTCTGGAGGGTGGTGTGTGAGGTGAGCCCTCATGTTTGTAGTTTTCCCAGAGTATTTTATGACACTGCTTGCAAGTCATATCCAAGTCCTTCTTTCCTTCTGTGTTAAAAAATCCAAATTAAGTCCATATGTTTGATTTAAAAGCTGATGGCGCATTTCTGATTTCTTTCTCCGGTGCTTCCATCTTTGTTTTAATGAACTTCCTGCTAAATGTGGCTGACTGAGACCTCTGCTGACCTCCCCAGGAAAAAAACATCAACACCATCTAGTGGACTGAAGAGCAATTGGTTTTATTATTCTAGTACCAAAAGTTGTATTGAAATGTGTATTTGCAATAATTTAGAATGTATTTAATAAAAGATCAAATCAAAATCAAATCAAATAAACTTTATTGTCCTTTGCAGGAAATTCGTCTTGGGCTCAGAGTGCATACATACTGCATTTACATTGACACAACACACAGTACACAAACAACAATACACAAAGTCTTATCTAAAGACTTACAAGTACACATGGTGTGCAATAAGACAACAGTACCAGAATGCTGTGTTTGCGACTACCATGCAGGCGTCAGCCACTACTAAGCCTGGCAGCGTAAAGTGCAAATGAGAAGTTAAAAGAAAGTTAAAGGAGAGTTGTGCAGTTAAAATAATTAAAAAAAAATAAAAAATAAAAATAAAAAAAAGAGAAAAACTAAATTTAAAAGGAGACTAAGACCATGTCTCGACTGAGACTATTCCTCACTACGGATGGAACGGCTGTTTTTTTGTTCAGGAGAGCTATGGATGTAGGTATAAAAGAAAGTTTGTATCTGTTGCCTTTATACCTGCTAGCCCTGTAACGTCTGCCTGAAGGCAGGAGCTGGTATTCAGGCAAACCATATCTAATGATGCTGTCCAGCACAGCATTGTAAAATGTTAGCATGATGTCAGGGTTAACTCCAAACAGTCTTAGTCTTCTAAGAAAGTGAATTCTTTGGGCCAGCTTGGAACACGGAAAATCAACATGGTTGCTCCATTTCAAGTTAAAATCAAAAATGACACCCAGATATTTATAAGACTCCACCTGCTCAATTACACAGTTCCCAATGGTAACAGGGTCATGGTCTCTCACCTCTCTTGGATCAAAAATGATCTCCTTTGTTTTATTGATGTTGAGAATGAGGTGATGACTGTCACACCAGACTTTAAAATCTGCCACCTCATTGTGATACACTGAGGGCGAGTCCCCATCCTGCAGCAGGCTTAAAATCAGTGTGTTGTCGGAGAATTTGATTGCATGGTTATTGGGCTGTGAGCTCCTACACTCATTTGTGTACAGTGTGAACAAAATGGTGAGCTCTCACACCCTTGGGGAGCTCCTGTGCTACAGAATTTAGTCTCCGAGAGGGTGCCATTAACCTTAACCTGTTGGGATCTGTTAGTCAAGAAGGAGTAAAACCATTTGATGATAAAAGGGTTCACATGCATATGCAAGATCAATACTTGGCATCCGTGTGACAGATAATCTGGGTGCTGGCCTTTTTGAGAATCTGAGAAATATGAGGGCTTTGTATAAATATAAATTGTACAAAATGTTGAGTGAAACTCATGACCACTGAATTATGACCACTTACAATATACGGTAAAATGCTATCAGATTTTGCAGTATGACTAAGACCTGGTAGTTCACCTATCAGCTGAGTTTGTGTACAAATGTAATACTAATGATGGTTTATGAAGGCCAAATCAAGAAGAAATTGGCAAGGGGCTGTAGAAAAACAGTACTAAACAAATGTACATGTTCAAGCTTGTATTGTAGAGGTTGGACAAAATTTGATGCAAATTTAAAAAAATAAATAAATAAATTCAAAGCAGTGGAAAATCTGACATTACCATAACACGAGTGCCATACATTTAATGATTAAATTTATCCAAAGATGAGATGCGCTGGTGCCTTGTGGTTTCAAATAAGAATTTACAACTTGTACGCACAAAGTATTGGTAAGCAGTTAGTAACGTGCTTTCAAATGAATTTCCTGAGCTCATTTGTGGAGCTCATTTTGGAAGTTTGAACTGAATCTTATTGGGGCTACTCTTCAAGCA
Source organism: Epinephelus moara (assembly GCF_006386435.1). Classification (NCBI taxonomy): domain Eukaryota; kingdom Metazoa; phylum Chordata; class Actinopteri; order Perciformes; family Serranidae; genus Epinephelus; species Epinephelus moara. The sequence goes on along the minus strand of NC_065523.1, from coordinate 4,214,308 downwards.
GCATGTATGTACAAACACATTAAAACAGGATTGTGATACAGGATGTTAACTACCAGTATTAGTCTGCGCATCAGACGAGTAGTAATATTAACTGTAAAATAAGACACCAACATATCAGTAGGCTATGTGATTCCTTAACTCTCTGTAGGGACATATTCTTTAACTGCCCTATATACTTAAACAGCACAGTCGTAAAGTTTGGGGACTCACAACAAGACACAGATCAAAAAGAATGGTCAAAAAAGAAGTCTCAGAGGTTGACATATGGGCCAAGCTCCAACATTTGAGAGCACAAATTATTAAGAGCTCAGAAGTTTGTTTTTTTTTTTTTTACCAAAACAACTGCAGTGTTATGGAAGAAAGAATCTTTGTTAAGTAACTTTTTTGTTTCACAGTTCAGGAAGATGAGCCAACATAAATGTGCTTTATAAAGGCCACGTGGTGGGACTAGCTCCAACAAAAACTAAACAGTTCTTTAACTTTTCATCAAATTTGATGTGATGTGATTGATTTTGAGAAATCCTGCTGCAGCCAAACAAATATCCTGATGGAAGACATAACATAACTGAAAATTAAACAAAAAAGTTCCCTACAACTTCAATTAAGGCTGCTTTGGCTACACATTAGAGACGAGAGCAGGCGGCCGAAGCGGGGGATGGTGATAAAAAGCTGCGGTGAAGTCGGACAGTTTCCCGACAGTTTCCAGCAGCCTTCAGTCCATACAGGAAGTCACAGACAATAGGCGTCATTTAGGTATGGCAAGGGGGAAATCGGGAGAAAAAAAAGAGAGAGGTTCTGTAGTCATCTTACTCGAGGCGCACTGGCTGGTTGTTTCTGTAGTCATCTTACTCGAGGCGCACTGGCTGGTTGTTTTCATTGTACTGTATCAATCAATCAATCAATTTTATTTATAAAGCCCAATATCACAAATCACAATTTGCCTCACAGGGCTTTACAGNATGCAGGTAATAACAGTAGCTTACAACAACATTATTGAAAGTAATAATATTATAGTTCTGGCTACTGTGGTACAATATTTATTGCACTTAAATAGGTCAATAATATACTCCTCAGTGAATACGAGTGTTAGTGAATACGAGTGTTATTGAATCACATTGTTCGCCACTTCGCTCCTCCGCGAGTTATGAGTTATGTGAGTTATCATATATTTCCAAATAGTCGCCCGGTGGCAAATATGCCTGGGGTCAAAATCGATTTTGTGAAATAAACGCCCGGGCTACTATTTGGAAAAATACGGTATATGTGTTGTAAAAGCATTTTGCTCTGCTGCTGTAGACATGATGTCTTGAAGCCTGTCTGATTGTATGTTAGGGTTTTTTCTTCATGTCGGTATGTTAAGCTTGTATTTTCGGTCTCTGGAGACATAATAATAAATAACATAATAGACATAATAAATTCGCCTGTACAGTATTGTACCACATTGGCCTTTATTTTACTGTGTTTCATACACTGGACCCCTTGGTTATCCTCTAGAAATGAGCTTGTAATTCATTTATTTTCTTTATTTTCTGTGAAGTTAAGCACATGACTAATGATAATTAAACATCCGCTCGCTGTCCGTGGAGCTGAAATATGTGCCGAAATAGGCCCGATGTTTTCACTGCTCTCACCAAGTCGTGCATTACATGCAGACATGAGGTATTATGAATGTGAGAAACAGCTTCATGTCCTTTGAACCAGTTTTCAATAGCATAGTATGTACTTCTGACAGGTCAAAAACCAAAGTGAAGTTTTATGTAAGTTCATATTTTTTGAAACTCCATCATCAGTAGCTCTGTGACCTCATGTCATATTGCTATACCTTAGCTTTTGCTGAAACGACGCCCCTGATTCATGTCAAATGGAGGATAAACCATGAACATAAACTACAGATCACCTGTAAAGCATTTTAATAAATTAATCTATCATAATTAAAACAACTGGAGACAAACTGATATATGGGTCTGATCACTTTTTTAATGAATTGACATCATTCCAGACAGGATGTTAGTGTGTCTGTGACTTCCTGTACGGACTGAAGGCTGCTGGAAACTGTCGGGAAACTGTCTGACTTCACCGCAGCTTTTTGTCACAGCCCCCCGCTGCGGCATCCTGCTCTCGTTTACTTTTCAGGCGAGGCACAGTTCATCTCGAACGAGCCTATTGTCTATGGTCCATGGATCGAGGCAAGTGCTTCTTCCTACGTGCTCAAAAACGTAGGTGCTGATTGGCCGAAGAGGAGTCCTGTGTATCTGCGCTCGATTGCTCTTCCTTCATCCTTAAACTACCCGGATGTCTGTCACAGTAAATTGAAATTGAATTTTGAGAAGTGAATTTGAATTGTGAGAACTGAATGTGAAGATATATAGAAATAAATTCAATTTCAAATTATACTATTCAGATTCAGTTTTTCAATGCAATGATTCAAATTAACAATACAATTTCAAATTATGTGATTCAAATTCAGTTTTTCAATGCAATTATTCAAGTTTAGAAATTCAAATTCAAATATAAATGATTCAAATTCACTTTCTGGTGGCACATATTTCAGCCCATATTCATATTCCTTTAGTCTGTAAGGGTCCTTATATCAAAAGAATTAAACGGGTTTTTTGTAAAACTTAATCCAAGCTGTGAATATTGTTTTAGCAGGATGAAGTGGTGTTGTGTCTGTTTACTGGGTGCCATCATCTTCAAGTGCTGTTTCTCTTTCTCTCTCTCTCTCTCTCTCTCTCTCTCTCTCTCTCTGATGCACTGTCTGTAGGAGTTAGATAAAATGAAAGATTGATAATTGATATATTATCTGATGCCTAATTTTTATACAAATAATATTCACACTGGTTTCAATGAACAATTTGATTGTATTTCCCGATCTTTGCTGAGCAACAGTTTTCTGTCCCATATAGAGGCCTGTCCCAAATATAGGCCTGCTGGTTTCAGTGATTTAAGTAAATCATAGCCCAGGCTACTAATTGAAGTTTTACGGTAAGTATATTGCCTATTGCCAGATATAAGTTCTGCATCTCTCTACCATTCTGGGGCATTCTGTTACAGAAACATTTGACTTTGTCTTAATGCTGCCTTATTTGACTGTTTTTTTGTTTCATTTTGCATTCTCTTTGTACAATTTTTTTTATCTTAAATAGCTAATACAGTAAATTAAATGAAACACTGATGGCTGCATTATCTCTGTAACTATGTGGTCAATGCTGCACTGTGCTCACACTGATGATGAGGTAGTCCACTGGGTGTAGCGTTTGACTGCAGGGATTGTGGGTAAATCGGACCGTTAGTCCATTAATAAATGAAACAACCATGTGATGAAGACATATGGTCCCGTTCTGATCTGCCCTTGGGTGGCACTGTGTGTGAGCTCCAGCATTAAAAAGTCAATAGAACTGAGAGGGAGGTAGAGAGGAAAAGCTGGATAGATGGAGGATAGACACTGAATGTGGGCTGAATGAGAGACCAAGTCTGTGGGCTGTAAGAGTGGGAGTTATTTGCAGAGAAATGCTTTGACCTCCCACCCCCTCTGCTACTGCTGCTGCCTTTACTATCTTCACACACACACACACAAAATGGGAGAAACAGCGTGAAGGGGAGAGAGTTAGATTTGTGTTTTGCTTCAGTTAAAATGATCAAAATAGTTTCCATGTTATTATTCTATATTCTATTCTATTCTGGCAGCCCGGCAATAAAATGACCAAATTCTACGTATTTATTACAGACTGATTTTTACGAATGAAGGGAAAGATATCTGTTGGCTGGGATTGGTTAGTCCTCATCACACAACATGTGGTGCATGCTGCTGTGTTCCAAAAATTGACCTCTGTTTATCTCAGGCACAGCCGTTGCACCCTGAAAAATAGGCGCATGTATAACATGATTTTAATTCCACTACAGAAGAGAAGGGTTAACCCGAACCCTTAACAACAACAGACTCCAGGTAAAGAAAACTTCCTGTCGAGAGCCTCGGGTTAAGCACCAATTTTTGGAGTGGAAACACTTTAAACTCTAGTGGACATGTCTTTGCCTCAGTTTGCATCCACCAGGGAAATATGCAGCTATTTGTTTCAATACAAGTCTCCACATTTTGGAGACGTTAGGGACCACAAGTAACCCTGCATTCTCAGAGTGCAGTGTTCTGGTGGGATAATATGGCACTATGAGCTCTCTAAGATATGACAGAGCCTGACCATTTAAAGCTTTGTACGTTAACAGTAGGATTTTAAATTTAAAGGATAACTTCGGTATTTTTCAACCTGGGCCGTATTTCCCCATGTGTATGTGTGCGTATGATTCATAGGTACAACTCGTTCTAAAATTGGCTGAGTATTGAGGGAGCCGGATGCAACCAGGAGCCGCAAAACGAGCTAAAACGGTAACGGGGGGCAAATGCGTCCCCGTATAAGTTTGCGCATTAAAAGTGCTTTTTTTCGCCACTGACCGGTTCAGATCGCCAGTGCTATCTCTGTAAATAGCATACTAAATGTTTCCCTTACCCTTCACTTGCTCTGGGCTGTGACGTCATCTCGCGAGAGCTTTGCTTGTTGCTGGAAGAAAACAGAGGAGCCATGCAGAGCGTCGCTCCGAGTGGCGCTGGTTGTCCCAGAGTACAGCAGAGAGTTTTACTGCATCGATTGAAAACAGTGGTTCGTGTTTGTGCTCACTAAATTGCAAGAACAGGATGTCACGTAACACCCCGTACAGCTTTCGTAGGCTGCCTTTGTTGGACGGCAAGATGCTGAAATTGTGGCTAGTTGTGCTACAAATGGATGCTAACACTCCTGTCCAGACACTGCGCCTTGCAGACCATCGGGTCTGCAGTGCTCACTTCTCCCAAGATGACTACTGCCAGCTGAAGAAGAGAAGACATCCAATCCCGAAACACCTCTTCCTCAAGAAAACGGCTGCCCCACGAGTAGAGACAGCTACAGACACAGTGGAGCAAAGCTCTCGCGAGATGACGTCACACAGCCCAGAGGTAAGGGAAACGTTTACTATGCTATTTACAGAGATAGCACTGGTGATCTGAACCGGTCAGTGGCGAAAACAACCATGTTTAATGCGCAAACTTATACGGGATGCATTTGCCCCCGTTACCGTTTTAGCTCGTTTCGCGGCTCCCTCAATACTGAACCAGTTTTAGAACGAGTTGTACCTATGAATCATACGCACACATACACATGGGGAAATAGGGCCCAGGTTGAAAAACACCAAAGTTATCCTTTAATTCTGGATTTTACAGGGAGCCAGTACAGAGAAGCTAAAACAGGAGAAATATGATCTCGTTTCTTAGTTCCCGTTAGTACACGTGCTGCTGCGTTCTGAATTAGCTGGAGCTTTAGTCTCAACATCGCTAACCCATTAATCTTGCTTTGTGATTCAGCCCCCACGACAGGGGAGGAAATGGTAAGGTTGCAGCCTAAACATAAACTCCGGGAGCTAGCATGGTTAGCATGTTAACAGCAGCAGTACAGAGTTGCAGATTAGTAGGGTGACTATACTTCCCCATTCTCTGGTGACAGTCCCCGTTTTTGGTGGCCTGTCCCTGAAAATGTCCCCATTTATAACTGCAGAGCTACCAACTCTCAGGACTGTAATGACTCATGTAATTGACACTTTTCACATGTTGCAAGTCACACGTCCATTTTCTCACGTCGACAAAAACAACTGATTATTAGGCCTAACTGCCCAGGCACATAAATGTTGAGAAACAGCTGACAATTTACGCCATGTTCACACAAGATGCGGAAGTGCCCCAATGCGTCAATTATCATGCAGATGCCCGTCAGCAGTTGCCTGGCCGTTCACACCAGAGGCACATTTCTTTGCACGATTCTGCACCTCTGCTCTGTACTAATCACATGTAGAGCTCTGTCTGTGTTTGCCCATGTGTGTTTTTGAGTGCGTGTGTGTGTGCGTGTGTGTGTGTGTGTGTGTGTGTGTGTGTGTGTCTCGCTGTCAATTTAAACACAACTACAAAAAATTGCATGGGATGCACAGTTAATCATTTACCATGATCAGAAAATGTATAACACATCTAATATATTCTCTATATCGCTTGTAGTCTACTATTGGTGAGTTTTGTTTGCCTCGTTTGCAGCTCTTGGAAAAAACAGACCACATTCTGAAACGATCATTGCAGATCGACACACCTGTGCAGCACTGCAGTCACAAGTGACTCACAATTTTTCTTGGAGCTGTACGAACAGTTTCTAATGTATCAGTGCCCAACACACTTGTTGATGTGCAGGAGAAACTGAGCAGAATAAGTAATCAAAACAACATATTTGATGTTCTATGGTAATTTTATAACAGTCTGATGCTGGTTGCACAAAATGTAACCAGTGGATCAGCAGTGCGTAGTTGTGACTTAATATTGAGCAACATCATGGAGTAGATACCTACTGCTTTTCAATCAATCATCAATCAATTTTATTTATAAAGCCCAATATCACAAATCACAATTTGCCTCACAGGGCTTTACAGCATACGACATCCCTCTGTCCTTATGACCCTCGCAGCGGATAAGGAAAAACTCCCCAAAAAAACCCCTTTAACAGGGGAAAAAAACGGTAGAAACCTCAGGAAGAGCAAGTGAGGA
>NC_065523.1:4185929-4207689 GCF_006386435.1 Epinephelus moara | reverse complement strand
TATTAATATCTGGCAGTATACATGTGTGACAATAGTCATATGTGTATAAGAACAGTAGAAGTATGACTAATGACTAATGACGGCAGCAGCAGCAGGAGGCATCTGGCAGGACCACGGCAGCAGCACAACCACACACGTCACGCTGTCCAGGCACCGCTGCGATATGAGTTAATCTGAGAGACAGTGGAGCACAAAGGCTCCGGAGAAGAAGCCGAGTTAGTGACATCCAGAATGGATGTAAAGAGAGTCACCAGTGTAAAGAAAAAATCCACTGTTTTAAAAAGCATGTTGCAAAATAATGTTATAGTTGCTGTCAACAATGAACTAAATTAACTTGAAGTTGTTTTCAGGTTTTCAGATTTTTAAGTGAATTCATTGTGATTAATCAGCATCATCTAGGCAATGTTGTCTGAAGTTTGGCAAGTCTGCTGATCAAGGATTCAAGGACTCTTTGACATTATACAACACGTGACTGAAGCCTCCTTTGCATTAAACACACAGAAAAAGTATCCAATTATATTCAGAATATGTTAATAAGAATAGGCAATACAACAAAATTAAATAGGCAAAAAAATACTACTACTGTAAAACTTCAGTTCATAGCCTGGGCTATTATTTGCTTAAGTCACTGATTTAACAGACTCAACAGGCTTATATTTGGGACAAGCCTCTAATTCCTATCACACAAACTGTTGTTCAGTAAAGATCAGGAAATACAATCAAAAAGTTAATTTAAACCAGTATGAATATTACTTGTATAAAAATTAGGCTTCAGATAATCTATCAATTATGAATCATTATTTTGATCAAACTCCGACAAACGGCGCATCAGAGAGAGAGAGAGAGAGAGAGAGAGAGAGAGAGAGAGAGAGAGAGAGAGAGAGAGAGAGAGAGTTACAGGATGATGGAAACAGTAAACTGACACAACACCACTTTACCCTGCTAAAAACAATACTCATAACTTGGATTAATTTTTATGAGAAACCCTTTTGATCTGAGGACTCTTATGGACTAAAGGAATATAAATAACTTACAGGGTAATTGTAGAATGGACGCATAATTTAAGGTAGCAAACAACCTGGCCTTATACATCCAAGGAATTTCTTTAAAAGAATGAACTGCCTGGCAACCAGACCAAGCGTCTCTTTGAGACATGCGACTATTTGTCAGAATGTGTATCACACCAGGCTAGTAAGAGGGACTAGCTTATAACTGAAGTTTTAGGGTAGATGAAAGTAGCACTATTGGAACCAATAAAAAAAACAAAACTAAATTATACTTACAAAGAAAACAGATTTATACATATTTTGCCTATTAGTTAGTGAATTTATCAGTTGGCCTGCACCATAGTTTATTACAGTGCAACAGTTACCATGGCCAAATGAAACACAAATTTTCCTCCTTAATACATTATAATGAAATCTGGTCATATTAGGTCTATATTGCGTTTAACAATGTTTATTTTTTAACCTCTGTCATTGTATCGTAAAGTGTAGTGGTCCCCATTGTCTAGTACCTGCTGTCAAATCCCTTTTTGAGTTCATTTTTGGCTGGATGTTGCAGTTGCCTGGAGTTGATTAGAGGGCAATTCAGGTCACCTGTTGTGCAGGGTGTGGGTTCTGACTTCTATTTAAGAATGGAGAGCAGCTTGGTGCATTTCACCTCTGGGCCAATCAGGGTGTGACAACGCCCTTCCTGAAGGCTTTGGAGAGGAGAGGAAATGCACACCCAGAACATTCCAACCCTTCCTCAATCAAATGCAGACCTTATGTTAGCAAACATTGTCAGCCAGAAACTCTGGTCTTTAGGCCCGTTTGAGAATTCAATGCTGTCTTTTGTTGTGTTGTTTGAGGGTGATTTTGTGCATCTTAAAACCTAAATAAAGCATATTAAAGAATCCCTTTACACAAAGTCACATGCATCTGGGCTCCTCTTGGTGTTTTTGTGCAAGAGCTTAGCTTGTTTAACGACATTCTCGGAACCCATCGGCTGTATTCGGCGTCTGACTTCCGGAAGACGGCGATACAGCCTCTGGGGGCAGACCCCGGACTTTTTGGCATTCCAGTTTGATTTGGGCGGAGGAGGCGAATTTCCGTTTCCGACTTATGTTTAAGTAAATATGCTGAACCATTGTGATGGATTCAAAGTTTGCAGTGACGGCAATTATGTTCCGCCTTGTTAGTTCACCGCACAGACCGTTTAACCTAGCAACAACTGCAGCCGGCTCAAACATGATTTGTCAATATCATGCGGACTACAAACAGCCTACAACCGGAAACCAGGGCTCTTCTGCTCTTCTTTCGGAGGCAAGATCTCTGGGGTTTGCCTACAGACTCTACATTCACTGAATGTAGAGTCTGTATATAGAGACTAGTTTAATGATAACTTAACGCTTGCAAGCCTTATATAGTGATTTTATTTACTGTTTTATTTCCCCGAGACCCAGCGTAACCTCTACCCCATTTGTAAACGCATTTAATCATTATCAAAGAGGGATTTGTTTAACCCTATGGGCCCGAACGACGCGTCCAAATTCACACCTGTTCTTCTCTATTGATTTTCTCCGCGACCGTGCGTCATAACGAGAAGCCACGCATATCACGTGAAACAGCGGAATTGTGGCTTTCCGACAAGACCACTTTTCAGTAGTCCAGTGTTTTCACAGCGAAAAAGAATGATAAATTTACACTAAAATTATGTATAACAGAGCTTTCATACAGCCCTGCACACACATTACTCTTGGATGGATTACTCGCGAATGCAGGCTCGCACAGAAATGCCACATATAACACATGAAAGCGCAGGAGCAGAGCTTTCATGTGATATCACACACATCATTGTGCTGTCATCCCATCATGCTCATAATCCAGATTGTCTACAAAATAAAAACCTGACGAATTTCTTTACAATCCATGATACAGATCTTGTTATCAGTCACTTCATATAGTGAGGTATATCGTATCTTACCACGTCTTAGGCTTGCGTGTGTTTCTCCCTGTCTATCCACATTTGTAGTCCGGCTTTCAAGATGCAAATATCTCCATACTGTCCAGTTGATACTCCATCAAACTTTGTATAACAAGACCAGCCACTTCAACTTTGTGCACCCAGACAACTGTAGCCCAATTATGCATGCATGACAGGGCCGTAGTCACCATATACATTTTTGGGGACATTTGTCCCCCCCAATGCCCAAAATGCCCCCAAAAATGCCTAGGGCTTATAGGGTTAATATTTATGTATGTTCCTATTTCCCTCTGTTATGAAATATGTTTTGTACCTGAGTGTTTGTGATGCGTGAGTGGGGGTGTGTATGCACCTGTTTATAGATGATTGTTTTGTTTTGTATGTTGACACTTTGTACCTTCTTATTGTCCTTACCCACCTACCCAGGGACCACGGATGGAAAGTAGCTAGTAAGCTAAATCCGGTACAAAGCATCTCTTCTCATTCTGAGACTAATGTTATTTTGTACATTGTCCCTGATACAAATAAACTTATTATTATTATATTATTGTTATGGAGGCATGTTCATTGTTAAGGCTTTAATGAGACTTGTTTCTACAAGTAAATATATATATTTTTCCCAACCTGTTGAAATCTGGGGAATTAGTATTGCCACAGTATTAGTATTCATATGTATACCACTGTTTACAGTATACTGTACATTTAGGATCTATAGTGTATTCACTGTATGCATATCATACCTCCAGCTGTGCATTCTGTATATAATCTCTTACTAATAACATGACTTATATTTACACTCTGCACTAGGGTTACATATTTTACACTTGCCTGCACTGCCTACCATGCTCATGCTGTCCATGCGTATTCATACACATTGTAAATGCTTTTAATACTGTTCATACAGCTAATACTGTAAAACTATCATATTCCTACCCTTTTACTCATACCCCTTACTGTTTACTCCACATTTGTTTATTCTGTATATTATTATGTATATTTTTCTGTTCAACACTCTGCCCTTAACTGCTTTTTGCACTTTTGTGCAATGGCAGTATAGTTGAATTTAATCTAATGTAGCTAATTTCATCCAATCTTTGTCTTTGCAGAATCCCTCCTACTCTGCTGCTTGCATTATTCTTATTTTATGCTACACCAGGGTTACTCTACAGGTCGGAGCGTAACACCCACACACCAATATTGCTGTGCTGTAGTTACTGTAGCAGCCAAATATGTATGTGTTTTGCATTAAAGGCCCCTTCACTCAAAAATGTTTTTGGCTTATTTTTATCTTACTGTGATGTTTGAGCTTCACTGTGCAGAGTTTGTTTCACATTCATCTACTGAAGGGGGATGATTTTTTCTGAGCTCACCTCAAATCTCAGTTTAACACCTGGATGTACCAGCAGGATTTTTGCGACATCACAACTGGTTTGAAGCCAGTTGATCCCATCTTTTGCAGGTGTGGTTTTGAACTGAAAATTTTTCTCTTTTTTTTTTTTTTTTTGCGATGAGGGATCAGTTTTCAACTGTAACCATGAAAACTGCCGGTGAGAGACAGGGGCAGGGAAGAGAGGAGGTACTTTACGGCAGCAGATGGCAAACAGTAAACCTGTGGGGCTCAGTGGGCACCTGGCAGTTTAGAAAAACACACACACAAACACACACTCAGTGACTCTCACTTCTGCCAGGACATGGGGCTTGGTGAACTGATTGCCATTAGTGTCTCAGCTGTGTGAGGTGGAGAGTGCAAAGTGACTTGCTGAGCTGACATGGCCACTAGCCTTCCTGTCTGTCTGCCTAAAGTACTGTCTGTGTATTCTGCGCTACATTTCCCGAGACCAAAAACAATCTTTTTTTCCCTCTTCCACAGTTAACTGACAATGGATCTATTCCGCAGAGGAGAGCTAGGGCTGCTGGGAGGAGGAGGCGAGGGGCTGAGAGATGATGTAGGCGTCCCGGGGATCAGCTGGTCAGCCAATCGGCTGCCAGAGGACATGTACCCAGCATCAGGATTGGCCCTGGCTGCTGCCTATCATGACATTAAGACCCGGTTGGCAAGTCTGGAAAGGGAGAACAGCAGCATCAAGAGGAAGCTCAAACACTACGAGGTCAAGGTGGAGAGCAGCACACACACACAAAATTATAGATTGAATAAGACTTTTGTAATATGAGAATTCCTTCTTTTTTGGAAAGTCTATCTCCTCTCTTCTCTTTCAGTTTCCTGTGATCAGTGACTTTGGAGAGGAGAGGATACTGTGCTGTTCCTGTGAGCCCATCTTCAAGGATACCAGTGTAATACAGTCAGAGACCACCAACCTACAGCAGAGGATCAATTCGCTAACTCAGGAGGTATTTTGCAATTGAAGAAATCTGAAGCTCTTTCTTCTCTCTCACTGCAGTAATCTGCATTTGTCTGAAGTAATGACCTCTTGAGATAACAATGGGATCCAAAAGAAAACCTCATTGACTCATAAATGAGCCTGCACAATTTCAAAAAATTGTTAAGTGATCAAATTCAAGTCTCAACTCTGTATATAATAAATGTTGTCAGAGTTAAGAAAACCCTGAGAAGCCTCTGAGCACAGCAAAAGAACTTCTGCTGATTTATTCTTTTGCTCCTTATTTCTCCAATGGGGGGTTTAGGAGAAACAGATGAGAATGTAGTCATCTACAAATAAGAATCAGAATCAGAATCAAATGTATTGTCATTATACAAATTGTACAAAGAAATTAGAGAAGCTAATTTATTTCTGGTGAGATGTAGAAAAGAGTGTTGTGAGCAGAAAAATGTTTCCTGACTAACCTGGGGGTTTGTCTTATTTGCACTTATAACCCTCCGTGTGATGATTGATGATGTTCTCAGAGGTCTGGGGTTCTGGAAGTTTTATCATTCTTTATTAGATGATGATCTTTTCTTTAATTTCTGAGTTTTTTAAGTATAATGTTGGTAGTGCTAACCTACGATGGAGTATTGGGGCCACATTGAAGAGAAAAAAAAATCGGAGATTTCGAGAATAAAGTCGAAATATTACGAGAAAAAACTCGTAATATTTTGAGAATAAAGTCATAACTGAGAAAAAGTCATAATATTACGAGAATAAAGTCGAAATATTACGAGATTAAAGTCATAATATTTCGAGAATAAAGTCATAACTGAGAAAAAGTCATGATATTACGAGAATAAAGTCATAATATTATGAGATTAAAGTCATAATATTACGAGAATAAAGTCGTAGTTTTTAAGGAAATAACCAATAACAAACAGAATATCAGATTGTCTTTCATGCCGTTGTAAATAGCCTACTTAATTAGGTTCGGGAACCGGCACTGTCGGGTCTGTGTCAGTCGAAACTCCGGGCCCAACTCTGCCACTGATTGGCCAGTCTGACATTCTTCATAATTCATACAGAACGTTAGTGAAACACATAGGCCTAACAGAAACATGCGTTTGTTTGGGGACAAGTTAGTGGTCACGTTACTCGTTCCACCATGCGTTTGTTTGGGGACAAGTTAGTGGTCACGTTACTCGTTCCACAGGTGTTCCACAGACACATAGCCTACAGTAAATACACCGGTTGTAGCCTAAGTAACTTTTAACATACGTGAGTCTTTGTGACTCTTGACTCTTGTCCCCTAACTAATGCTTGTTTCTGTTTCACTGACGATATTTTCACCCCATTAAGTCACATCCCATTATTTCCTCTGTAAACCTAATGTTACAGCAGCCTACAAGCATACTGTGTCAATAAATCAGCTCAGACACTGTTAGAAATGTAATATTTAGCCTAATAACATCATGCTACAGCAGTAATAATGTCAGTTTTAGTCAAATGGCTCTATCTCTCCCGCTAAATGTCATAAACTAGAGTTTAAATGTTCTGATTTGAAGTAGGTTTTCCAGTTTTTGTGATTTTGCGAAAAATAATTATAGGCGGAAGTGGGTGTGGCCAATTGCAAAGTGATTCAGCTCTATTCAGGGAATCTGGGGATATAACATTTTTGAATGTACGACATACGGTGTGGGAGTTATAGGCCAAAACGCGTTGGCCTTGGTTATAGCGCCCCCTGCAGGCGGACATATGTAGTTTTTTGCGTCTGAGGTACGTGCAGGGGTCTGGACCAACCCTCCAAATTGCACCACCCTCCCTTGCACGGTTTAGCCTGCAGCACTACTTTTATCAACGGAAGAATAAAAATACTATAAAAATCTTTACAAAAACAATAGGGTTCCTAGCACCGCTGGTCCTAGGAAACGCGTCTGCTTGCATACGCGTTCCCCGAGGCCCCTCGGGCTTGGCCCCCTAAATAGCGGCGGGGCTTTTACTCACCACGACTGCAGAGGCTCTCAGCTTCATTTGAAACAAACTACATTATAAACAGTCCGTTATTTATTAATCCCTCTGTGTGTTTATATATTTACTTTTTATCCGCTCTGTTGTCTTTGTAAAGTTAACGTATCGCACCGTCATTTCAAACTCAACACTTGTTTCAAATTAAAAGCCCCTTATAACCTAGGCTGAGAGAATCCCTCCATTTTCTAAATAGGCTTTTATTCTGAAGCAGTTGTCAGAACTTCCTGTGGAAGATACAGTAGCGTGATAGTTTACGTATGGCGCTTCAAATGTAGCTCCTGCCATCTGCTGACGCTTTTAGGTGACTACAACAACATGTCGGCTGGCACATGAACAGACACAGTTCTGACAGTGACTCAAATAATAGTTAAAGTAATAAAAATAGGACAAGAATAACCTGATGACATCACACGCCGTGAAAGACGACTGGGGATAATTGGTGAGTACCAGCGTGTAGCGTGTACCAGGCATAATGCAAGTCCTGAGTCTGAAATATGTCTGTCAGCGAGTCCTACTCCACCTATTTAGACTCCACCGAGCCACAAGCTCCGTGGCTTCTTTCAGACTGATAGGTTTGACGTTATCTCTGTTATTAGAACCAAACGACAGCCATTGCTGTTTCGGAGCTGAAGGACCAGCGTTCTAAAAGTAACGGAAGTAACTGATGTCTTGTTTGAAAATGTACTTAAGTATTTGATTACTCAAACAGCAAACTAACGCGTTAGGTTACTCGTTACTGCAAAAAGTAATCAAAGTACTCTAACGCGTTACTTTGTAACTTTGTAACGCGTTATACCCAACTCTGGTGCTAACCCTCATATTGTATGGGACTCATTTAAATGTTCTTTTAGGGGACTCTCCATTAAATATTTTTCTTGGAATCACAAGTTGAATAAAAGTTATTAAAATAAATTATTACAAGAAAGAAATAGTCTAAGTGACAAAATTGATCAGGTTAGTCAGCTCCCTCAGATCTCTATGAGACCTCGGAAAACTAACAGAAGGAGTTAGAGAGACTTCACCAGAGGAAATTTTAGAAGAAGGAAAGTCCTTTTTTCAAAATATTTATACTTCAAAAAAATCCAAGCTGCCCACTACTAGGCCTCTATCAATCTTTTTTCCCTGCCTCCTATCATAAAAAGTTGTCAGAATCTCAGAAAAAAGACTGTGAGGGTATGATTTCTGAGAATGAGCCTCATGAAGCAATTAATTCCTTCAAATCAGGTAAATCACCAGGTCTAGATGGGATTCCGATTGAATTCAGAGACATTTTTTGATTATATAAAATATCCCTTTCTAGCATGTTTCAGTTATTCATCTCAGATTGGTAAAGTGAGTGGAACTCATCAGGAGAGTTTGATTGAGAAAAATTGTTGGAGGAACCAAGATGGCTGCTCTGCACCACCTCAGTGACTTCAGTGATTAATTTAAGGTTTTACCTCCAATGTTCTTTTTCATTTTGATCTAAACTGTGAGTTAAGGTTTAAGGAAAGAATTCTGGTGTGAAAGATAAAAAGAAAAAGCTAGGATGTCAAGGAGAAATCAGCGATCCAAAACAGGCCCTGAGGTCCAAACATTTGGTGGAGTGGATGATTCTCATGTGAGAGAAAACCCTTCTCTTGTTGAGATTATGAATTAATTTAAATCTCAGCGTTCCATGATACTGAGTCAGCTGGACGGCATTGATAATCAACTGGAAGATGTGACCACTCAAGTATTAACAATGAAAGGAACATTAACTACAACAAACCAAGTACTTGAGAAACAACAGCAATGTATGGATGAAGCAGAAAAGAGGATTTTGACACTAGAAGATAATCTACACTCCACCAAAAGAGATCTACACAGAGCTGAGACAATAATTAAACCTTTGGAATCCAAGACTGATGATTTAGAGAATAGAGGGAGAAGAAAAAATGTGGTTCTTCTGGGGCTTCCTGAGAAGTCGGAGGGCAGTCAAATATTACTTGATTATATTCAACAGAAACTGCCCTGCTGGCTAAAACTCTCCCTGGATAACCCTCTCGAGCTGGAGCGAGTACACCGCTCTCTTCGAACACTTCCAGAACCTGGAAAGCCTCCATGGCCAGTTCTGATTCGCTTTTTACGTTTCAGAGATAAAGAGCGGATACTGCAATCAGCAAAGTTTGACCGGGCGATCAAAGCTTTCTCTGAGAGGGGTATGTCTTGCATACCCTCACCGGCTTCGTATCTTGCATCAGAACAACATTGTCCTTTTTGAGGATCGTTCGCCAAGCAGTTGGAGTAACGTGAGGTCTCATTTCCGAAACTCATAACTTGAGTGAGGTAAGACTGTGTTTTTTTCCCCCCTACGTTAATTTTTTGATCCCTTTTTGATCATCGATATATGAGGAGTGGGACTTCTTTTTTCCCAAAGACTATTCACTTTGATTTTTGCATGAAATGGACTCTCCTGCTCATTTAGACAGTTCACTACTTCTACTGATGTATTTACTTCCTGAAACAATGTGTGACGTTTTAATGGACAATATCAAGATGGGAAATGGGGGAGGATGTTTACTAAGACGACACTGACTTGTTTTGATCTAATTTTCTCCCCTAACCCATTCTTTTTGATTGATTTGGGGCACAATTTATTTTATTCTATTCAGAAATCTATGAAATATTCAGTGAACTGCTATTTAGTAAAATATGACGGGAGGTGACGGGAGAATATACTTTGTTGGACAGTAGGGGGGTGGTGCTCATGAGACGATAAGGGAGCACTGAGGTTAATAGCTCCAGGTAACAAGCTCCGTAGGAAGGACGTAACCTTCATGTGTTTTGTTTATTCTTTCTTGTTTTTTCTCTGGCCTATTATGATAGGTGACATGTTCATCCAGAAACACATTATATAGTTTCTACTGAGATGGGCATGTAGGGTGGGGGGCCTGTGGCGAGGGATTTGGGATAGGGACTTACTTTCATTTTTGAACAATACAGTTATTTTTGACTCAGTTGCACCTATGTTTTTTCAAATATACAGTATGTGATATCTACTATTTCTGTGATTTCATTTCAGATATCTAACACTCATTATGGCTGAGATTTCAGTATTGTTTTGGAACATATGTGGCTTGAATTCACCTAATAAGAGAGCTTGCTGCTTAGATTATCGCCATAGGAAACACATTGATGTCGCATTAATACAAGAAGCACATCTTACATCTTCCACTATATCTAAATTTGCAAATAAGCATTTTCTAAGAGAGAAATTTGGCCTGCCACAATTTCAGATCATTCTGTTGTCTTCAGCCATTGTCTTATTGATAATGATATAAAAAAGATGAAGCGCTGGCAGTTCAATAATACTTTGCTCAACAATTCTGATTTTTGTAATGAATTTCGCTCCACACTTGAGGACTTTCTAAATATAAATGGTGGCTCAGTAGATGACCCCTGTCTCCTTTGGGAATGCGATTAAAGGATTTATTTAAAAAATTTCCACCTCATTTTCTTCCTACCTTAATAAATTTAAATTGGCAAAGATCACTCAACTGGAGGATAAACTAGCTCTTTTAGAGCACAAGCAACAACACCAGTTCTCAGACTTTACTGCTCAGGAGCTCAAATTAATTAAAACAGAACTTTGTGCTTTATTAAGGCACAGGGCTGAGTTCATGATGCACAGAACAAGGCGCAATTATTACTTTAATGGTTCAAGACCAAGCCACCTTCTTGCGCTCAAATTGCGTAATGATGAGCAATTTACAGATATAGTGTCTCTCAGATCTAGTACAGATGAAATATTGACAGACCCTCACCAAATAAATAATGAATTCAGCTTGTTTTATAGGAACCTGTACTCTTCTCACGTTTCTTTCAACAAGGAGAACTTTAAACGTTTCTTTACCTCATCTTTCTGAAGATGATGCTGCAGACTTGGATTCACAATTAACTCTGGATGAAATAGAAAATGCTCTTAAAGACATGAAGAAAGGTAAATCTCCTGGATGGGATGCTATCCCACCAGAATTTTCTTTAACATTTTGGGATACACTCGGTCCTTATTTACTATCCATGTTTCAGGCAACCGTTGACAAAGGCTCTTTCACAAAGAATACAAATTCTGCAATTATATCTCTGCTACTAAAGAAAGGCAGAGATCCCTGTCTTTGCTCTACCTACAGTCCTTTATCTTTGATTACATCCAATATTAAACTTTATGCTAAAGTGCTTTCCAACAGACTAGACCATTTAATGACAACTCTCATTCACAGTGATAAATCCCGGTTAGCTCAGACAACATCCGCAGACTGACGCTGCCAAAGATATTTCCTCCTCTTGCTCTATTTTTTCTTTAGATGCAGAAAAAGCTTTCCATCAATTGGAATGGGAATATCTTTGGACAGTATTGGAACATATGGGACTAGGTTCTAATTTCATTAATATGATTAAAACACTATATGCCAATCCCTCTGCCATGGTTTCCACAGGTCATCTTTGCTCTTTTCAGTTTCCTATACAGCGTTCTACTCACCAGGGTTGCCCTCTCTCTCCTAAATTATTCATTATTCCATTAGAATCTCTGATTCAAGCTATTCATCAGTCTTCGAAAATTCATTCAATCTCATTTAACGGTACTCACCACAAGGTGTCAGCTTTTGCTGATGACCTTTTACTATATATATAAGCAGAACTTCAGAATCCATACCTCATATTTTAACTCTTTTCAATGAATTTGGAAGTTTTTCTGGTTATAAAATAAATTGGTCTAAGTCTGCATTGATGCCACTTAATTCAGGCATTGATAATCTTTTGAGTTCCTATAACATACCAATTAAGAAAACCTTTACATATCTAGGTATTGAAATTCATCCTAATATTCATTCTATAATACATTCCAATTTTACAAATACTTTCAATAAAATTGAGGCAGACTTAATGAGGTGGTCTAACTTTAATATGCCATTTTCATTCCGAGCATGTGTTTCGATTATAAAGATGGATATTTACCTCATATTAATTTTTTCTCTTCAATGATTCCTTTGCCTCCTCCACCAAAGTATTGGGAAAATTTTCACTATATCATATCAAAATTTATAGGGAAAGGGAAACAACCAAGAGTGAAATTGTCTACACTGCAACGTGACAGAACTGCTGGTGGATTATCTCTCCCCAATCTGAAATTATATGCTTTGGCGTATACTTTGAGATCTCTATCTGTTTGGCTTGATCCTCATGCACAGATGTCTTGGCGATCTATTGAAGAACATTTAGTGCACCCCTATAGACTCCAGGATGTAGTTTATTCCGCAATCACTCTTAAGAAAGCTAAATTACAGTTTGGTCCCATAATTACCCATTTGGTAGTCAGTTGGCGAGCTGCAATGAAAATATTAAAAACAACCCAAAAATGGCATCCAAATTCTCCAATCTTTTATAACCATTCACTATTATCCGACTCTTGCCCTTTTACCTTTCCTGAGTGGTCAGACAGAGGAATTCATGTACTTAAAGATGTCTGTGGAGATGAAGGCCTTCGTGCATTCCAAGATTTACAATTACAATACAGTTTACCTGGCCATTCTTTTTTCCTTTATCTGAGACTGAGATCTGCAATGAAAGCTTATGGAGTACCCTGGGACAGAAAACTTGATACATTGTCCTTTCACACCATTATAGTCAAGCAATATACAACCGGTGGTTTAGCTTCATCCTTGTATGAATTTCTTCTTGAGTGATCATATAAACCTCTCGTGCTCCAGAACAATTGGCAAAAAGATTTAACTTCAATTGAAATACCCTGGAACCACATTTTTACCAACATAAAACTGGCTTCTAAAAACCCTAACCATCAGCTCATCCATTTTAATTTTTTACACCAAATTTATTTAACACCAAAAAAAACATCATGCAATGAATAAAAACACCTCTTCATTTTGTGGTTTCTGTTCACACAAGCATATAGGATCATTATATCACATGTTTTGGCAATGCAGATTAATAGTATCATTTTGGCAAAAAACCAGTACCTCTATGTCTAACATTATTGGAAAGACAATTCCTTGTTCTCCCAGGGTGCTCCTACTGAATGATGATTCTGCGTTAAATCTATCAGTTACAGGTAATGTATATACTTGGCAGGCCTAACAGTAGCCAAAAAAATGCTTGCATTGCACTGGAAGTCTCCGCATGATTTGTCTGTTAGTCACTGGTCTAATCTGTTCATAGAAATTTTATATATGGAATTTTCAGTGGCAAGATTACACGGTGCTGGTCCAAGAGCACTTAACTCATGGTCACAGGCCACGGAAAAGCTGAAAGAACAGAGAATTGTTTAGATCTGTATTGTAAACTGGATTGATTGTGTTTTTTATTTTTTATTTTATTTTTATATTTTTATTTTTTTATTTTTTTACTTTATTGAGGTGGGTTCGCCACAGGAGGGGTGGGAGGACGGGTAGGATGAGGGGGGACCGCCGCCCACGTGGGGAGTTCTAATGTTCATGTCCATGGTCTGGGAGGGATCACTGAACATTCTGGCTTTTTGTTCCTTTTATGTCTGGACTTGGGATAATTACTGATTATTGACTATGCATCTCAGACTTTTTAGGACTGTGGAGACACCATCTGGACACTCTGGATGTGGGCGTCATTCCCCTATAAGGGAATGTTTGTATTTTTAAAGTCATGTTATCATATTTGGTTATATGAAATGGTGGAAAAATTGAATAAAAACAGCTGATCACAAAAAAATGGAGAGTTTGATCTCTCTTCTTTTAAAGAAAGAGGCAAATGGTCAATACAAAGATCCAATTAAATTAAAAAGAAACTGGAGACCTCTAACTTTATTGTGTTGTGATAATAGAATACTAGTTAAATGTCAATACATTTAACTAGTATGGTCCTCTAGAATCAAAAATGTCATTCACGATATTGTGGATGAAGACCAGAATGGATTTGTTTATTATCAAAAACCTGGTCTAATCTTTGTGGCCGATTTTGAAAAGGCTTTTGATACAGTAAAATGGGAGTACATGTTCAGAATATTATAATTTTGGTAGCTCTTTGTTAAATTGGGTTAAGGTGCTTTTACAGTAATCCATGAAGTAAAATTATAAACAATGGCCATCTTTTACAAAGTTTTTAATTATCTGGAGGAGTTAGACAGGGTTTCCCCCT
Organism: Epinephelus moara; assembly: GCF_006386435.1. Lineage (NCBI taxonomy): Eukaryota > Metazoa > Chordata > Actinopteri > Perciformes > Serranidae > Epinephelus > Epinephelus moara. Next base: position 4,193,224 of record NC_065523.1, on the reverse strand, counting down.
ATCCCCATATTTATCTTACTGGCAATAGAAACATTAGCAATAGAAATTACAAATAACACAAATAATAAAGGTTTAGATAGTTATGGACAAGAATCAAAGATTTCATTATATGCAGATGATACAATTTTCTCTCTGTCACCAAATAACAACTATTTGAATGCCCTCCTTAAGGATTCGGATGGTTTTGCAACTCTGCCTGGTTTGAAGCCAAATTATGATTAGGTTCTTTACATGGTTCCACATTTACACTATCTCACTTATATGGTCAGATGGACCAATAGATGTACTTGGTATTCATATTCCAAAACAGATGGATGAACTTGTTAAAACTCATTTTGAACGCAAGCTTCAAAAAATGGAGAAGATCATATGTCCATGGAAATCAACATTATCCTTGTCTGGTAAAGTCACCCTTGTCAATTCATTGTGAATGTCTCGATATACCTACCTGTTGATGTCTCTTTCATCTCTTAATGAAGTTTTCTTTAAAAAAGGTATAATCAAGTTGTATTTGATTTAATATGGAATAACAAACCAGAAAAAAATAAGCGTAAATATTTGTATAATGGTTTTATTTGTGAAATTCATCCAATATTTAAATACAAACTTTTTCCATTTGTCCAGATTTCAAAAACCCATTTTCAGTGTATACAAGATATTCACCAATTTATCACCGTTTTTTGAAGACATGGTTCAAGCTTGGTTACACTTCCAATATTTTCCACTAAACTCTGCTGATGCCATTTTGCATCAAATGTTATGGTTTAATTCCGGTATATTACCTATTTTTTTGGGAACAATTTGTTCAAAAGGGCATTCATTTTATAAATGATATAGCAGATGTGAATGGTAATATCTATTCATATGAAACATTTTTTGAAACATTTGAAGTATTCTGTTCAGAATGCTAATATTATCAGTTAGTAGCTGCAGTGCCTTTGGCTTGGAGAAAAAAAGTGAGAAATGCTGCAAGGAAACTGTTGTTGTGAAAACCTGCCATTAAAAACTGTCATTGGCTTAAAAGAAGTAAGATCAATGCTTTTATGTACAAATTCTTTTTGAGGGCATATGATTTAAATGACAAACCAGAAAAGATTCAGTTGTACTGGGAGGGGATATTTGATATCCCACTGCCATGGAGACAGGTATATGATCTACTTTATAAAGCTATTAGAGATTCCAAGTCACAATATTTTCAATAAAAAAATCTATACAAAATACTACCAACAAGAAAAAATACTTTTTGGTTGGGGTATGGAAGAGGATGGAAACTGTCATTTCTGCAAAACCGAAATTGTTCTTCAAACAAGAAGAAGGCCTGGAAGTAGAGGCCAACTGATTGAGGTTCAGGGTTTGCTAGATGAAGACACACTATTGCTGTTTTTGTCCATTTTGTTCTCAGATGTTTGTAGCACACAATACAGTGACTCACTCACGGTTGTTCAAGTTACTTGTTACAAAATGTTAACATGTAGGCTACTTTTAGGGCTGTTTGTCATTTACTACAAGTAAGGCATGGTCATATTTTTGACAGGTAATAAGTCAGCAATAGTCAGCATTGCAAACATGTTATAGTCCCTATGCTCCCAGGAGTTTTTGATTACATACACACACACACACACACACACACACACACACACACACACACACACATTGTCATATTGTGATGGAGATTAATCTGTTCCAATGTCACCGTTCCATTTAATGTTATCTTCATTATGAATTGTTATGAAACAATGACTTAAATAAAGGCTAGATTTTTTTCAGCACCGTAAATTTCTTTATCTTACTTCTAATTACAGAGGATAATTCATTCAATCACTATTAGAGCCAAGTTTGCCGGTAACAGTAGTTTAAATCGGTCAGCTTCTACTCTAGGCTGCCATTACTCTATTTAAGTGCCATCTCATGCAATGGAATGAATGTTTGTAATGGAATCTAGACTCGCCCTGTCAGGAAAGAGGACTCCAAGTTGCTGGAATATGGCTGATGAACTGGTAGATGGAAAACTTTGGATGGATGGATGGATGGATGGATGGATGGATGGATGGATGGATGGATGGATAGATAGGTTTATTGTTCACCTCAGTGGAAAATTCATCTTTGGCTTTTCTCAAACACATTGTTGGAGCCACAATAACATTCTTTGTATTTTGTTTTGATCCATTCATTCATTCATTCATTCATTCATTCATTTTTTGTAACTGCTTATCCTGTTGAGACATGGGGGGGCTGGAGCCTATCCCAGCTGGCATTGGGTAAGAGGCGAATGTTTTGATTTGAACATGTTTTAATTCATGTTTAAGAACCCTAAAGTCCCCCAATTGTGCTAATAAAGGCCTGGTGTGTATCAATACACTGATCAGAAGAATATAGTGATGTTGTCCATCAAATTTAACAGCAGAACCTCAGCTACAAGGCTGTAAAAAACTTTTTACATGCCCCAAACTCAGTTTTAACATCAACTAAATAAACAACAACTAACTCCAACAACTCCAAACAGCACCAATATCCCGTCCCACTCGGTATATTTCGGGCTCTAACTCGACCACACGTTATTCAGAACACATGCCGTTCATCTCAAATGAAAGCTGAGACTCCACTCTTTCCACATGTATACTCAAAATCACTCTCCCTTTAACCATCACAGAGCTACAGCCCAAAGAACAACAACAACAACAGAATCCTCTTTGCCAAAATATATTTGTAATATATATACCTTAAGGTAATATACCCTATTAATTTCACCATAAAATGTGCATTCTGCTGTTGATTGAATGAATCTGGGCGGAAAAAAGGTTCCGGGGGAACAAAAACAATGACCACCCACAGCAGCTAACATCTCCCCACAATGCGTTCTGCTGACTCTGATTGGCTTACAGTGCTGTCAATCTCGTTTTGGTGTCTGATTGGCTTACAGTGCTGTCAATCTCGTTTTGGTGGGTATAGCTTCATTCTATTGGCTCTAACGAATCAAACGAGGTGTCAATCACTCAAATCGGCCAAGCTGTCACGGAGATACGGGCCCCCAAAGCTCAGAATAGAAACTCAGGTTCAAATGTAGTAGGTGCATATTGGTCAGTTTGGAGTGGGAAATAGAGGAAAAAAACGAAATGGACAGTTGTATGTGTATACCCTAAACATCAGTAGGGATTTACAGAAGCAAAAAATGAAAGATATAGGATTGTACAAAAATCACATGCAAACATGGTGCAATTTTGGAGAGCTGGCCTGAATTTTCTGTACTAAAACCTCTCTTATATTGTTCTGCTTCACTTTATCAGAATCAACCTTTGCAGAGTTAATGTTCACATATTGTACTATGATGTGATAGAGGTTTAGAGCTGCAGCTGCATCATTCCAAAGGGATACTCATCCTGAAAATGCTTCTTTTTTTTTAGGCGAACCTCAAAATATTTCATTTGTGCTGTGTGCCATCTTCATTTACTCCTCACATATACACATACACTGATATTTACACATCTTAACAAATCTCATAAGTGTTCCCTTTACCATGACACCAAAAGTATTCAAATAGACCTTGTGGTTGCAGAGATATATTCATTTCATTATGGATATGCAATTTTCGAGCAGAGGCCTATAAAATAGGGTCAGGGTTTTTTAACTTATGGTGATTACATGTAAATAGATGCAGTTTTGTTGTTTGTACACAGGGTGGCGCAGGTAAGATAGGTAAGGCGCAGGTGATGAGCAGCAGGTGTGTGACGGGGGAAGCAAACAGTTTTTTGACTGCATTAAGAGTAGCAGCATGAAGTGTGTGTAGTGTGTTGAAACTGAAATTGATGAATGGAAACTTACCTTTGACTGACACTGAACTGTTGAATGGACACTTTCCTGTGATGGACTCTGAAACTATTAAGTGGAAAGTTATCTGAGATTAATCATGGACATTCAACGTTTTACCTGTGTGAAGGTGAGCATGTGTTAAAATAAATGGGTCACTGCACTTAGAGAAACCTGATGAATTGGACATTGGTTTATTGTTGTTGCCCAAAACACGTGTCCCAACAAGTTCTCCCTGTTCGCCCCTCAGATGCCTTAAATGTAACATTTTTTATTGAAAGACTCTACAGTTAAGATATTCTACACACATCAAAGGTACATGCAGACACATAACACAATATACCATTAAAAACGTACAATTAAACAATATATGATACAATGGTGCAAATAGGCAGGTAAGAGTAATAAGTTATATAGATAATAAAAGAGAGCATCTCATAAAATAGTAGTGTTCCCTGATACACTCATTCTGTGTTCATTGGCTGTATGGCATAGGGAATAAAGGACTTCGTATTCACCTTATTTTTCACGGAAACACGGAGACAAAACAGAACTCATCCAGCTTCCGTTTTTTTGTGCGACACTTCCAGTCTAGCACTCTTGACCACTGTGTAAATGGGAATCGCCTTGTTGAGTTTGGCTATATATATGTATATATATATATATATATGTATACGACATATACATATATATATATATATATATATATATATATATATATATCACATTTTTCACGTCACTATATCACCGTTTAGACTAATCTGATGTTTGTAAAGTCTATAAACACAATGATTGAACAAACATTACTATTTCTGTGTGCACGTTTTGTAATTAATAACATGGATATCGTAGATTAGCTGGGCTAACCGTTAGCTGTTAGCCGTTAGCGGTGTCTGTAATAACTCAATAAACGGTCCTTGAAAAAAATATTTTTTCCAGCGGATGTCTTGTTACAACATGACTGAGCTAACTGGAGTAGTTTCATGTCATATCCGACAACGGGAGGCTTTTAACAGATGACATCCTGATGTTAGCTTTGCTGCTGCTGTTAGCTGTCCCTGTCAGCTGCAGCCACTGATGCTTTCTAGACATCGTGATTTCCCAAAACTGAATAAATACCACACATAGCAACACAAAACTGCTTTGCTAGCTCAATTATGTTGTAACAGCTGGATGATTGATGCGTACATGCTGATTCGGGTGCTATCAGAGCCAATCCGCGCATCACTATGGCTTAATAATCAGCTCAGTCAATAAAAACAACCCGTCCTGTGTTAAGAGTGTATGTCGCTGACAGAAAGAAAGAAAGAAAAGAAAGAAAGACAGAAACGCAGCGTACACCTCACATATTTATTTCTCACAGCTGTGAGTGTGATTTTTCGCTGATTCGGTTCTGCAGGTTCTCTGCTGGTACACTGGAGACGGGGATCAAGCAGTTTGTCTCACTCGGGATAGATTGTGCTTTTTTGGTTCATAGTTTTTGATTGACGTGCGATTTATTCGCGTTTAGGGGGAATTATTTTTACCGGCAATTACCGGATAACGGAAACGTGGGCACAGTTATCTATATAAAATACACAGACTAACTAACTAACTAACTGATTGATTAACATAAACAATTGAAAATTGAAAAAAATTAGCTTGCACCGTTAGCTCCGGTAAGGGAAAGTCGCTGACCGGAAGTCACACACAAAAACACAGAAGTTGATCACTATTTACTTCCGTGTTTGAAAATAAGGTGAATATAATGTTGCGATTGGTTCTTGGGACCCTAAAGCAACGCCCAGATGGGAGCAGCTCAAACTGAGAGAGTAACTGATGCGAGGCATTGGCAATTATATGTTTGGCCTTCCTGTGTACAGCATTGTCAAATATATTGCTGAGTTGTGTCTGTGACTTGCCAATCACCTTCCCTTTAATACTGACAATCCTAGTTGCCAATCACCTTCCCTTTAATACTGACAATCCTAGAGAGCTTATTTTTTTCTCTTTGCACTCAGGTTGCCATACCATGCTGTAATGTGAAATGATAAAATGCTTTTAACCAGGCCTCTGTATGCTATTTCAGGTATGTGTTGGTGATCACCTAAGCTTTTCAGCTTCCTGATTTAAAAACAGGTGCTGATTGGCTCTCTTAAAAATGCTGTCTGAATTTTCATTAAAAGTTAGGGTCTGATCAATATTTGTGCCCAAGTACTTAAATTGTTCTACTTTTTCTATAGGCTGGTTATTGAGTATGACAGGGAGGATATGACTGGTTCCATTTGGTTTTGTTTGCATGATTAGTTCTCTTGTTTTGGCCACATTCATTTACAATGTAGGAGCCAGAATGTGTATTTAACCCTCATTGTGTATTTGTTTAGGCTGCACATGTTCTTTAGGTCACTTTCAATTCCTGTAGTAACTGTCTGGCACAGGTGCGGGTGTGGTTTTACATTATTTTACCAGTTCATTAACTGCCATGTTTGGCTTTTAGACAAAGAGGGCGAGTGTTGGCTCTGATATTTTCTGTTGGCCGTAATCATGCAATCACGTGATCACATCAGTAATACTTTGTTTAATCTCATTTTGCTTTAGTTATCCAGTTTATTTAATAAATCACCATAAAACGCATTGTTGAACTTCAGTATGGATTTTTTTGAACGAGTCACAGTTACTGTAAGAGCCTACTCAGCCTCCTAGCGGCTTTATTTATTGATAGTGGTCGCTACATCCAATAAACTTGCCTGACACCAGTCCTGAAGAACAGTGACCTATCTAAAGTAACCCTCGTCATACATGGCATGATCTTTCAGGAGAAGACCAATGGTACTCAGCCGATTGCAGCCAAAAGGTCTTCTGGAGGGGAAATTCTGAATGGCTGAATCTGTAAGGTTAACAGCTCACCAGCATTATTTACAACTGATTTATCAGATTATGATGCTTTCTTTGGCTTTGGGAACATATGGTGAGTCACAGCTGAGCTGACAGGGCTCCACTACTAAAAGCTACTGATTCAGGCAGTGAAGATGTTGAGCACAGTCCATTCACTTTGAAAATTAGTTGATACAGATTTGTTGATACATTTATTTATGTGGTAAATGACAGTGTCCTAAACCTAACCTGGATTTTATTCTGATGTGAGACAACTGAAGGAAGGAACTGGAAGGATGGACAGAACAAAGACCCAATTTGTTGTAAACCAGAATTATCTGTTAAAACAAAGTCCCTATGTTTCAGCTTCAGAAGAGTAAGGAAAGAGAGGAGAGGTTGGAGGAAGTCATCCAGGCTTATGAGAAGATTCACTTGGAGAAAAGCAATGTCCAGAGAGACCTAGACAAGATGGTAAACATTTACAAACACACACACAAATACCTACGTTTCCTTGTAATAATATTCAATGCTAGTGTTAAGCAGCAATTTCCACGTGTGTGTGTGTGTGTGTGTGTGTGTGTGTGTGTGTGTGTGTGTGTGTGTGTGTGTGTGTGTGTGTGTGTGTGTGTGTGTGTGTC
>NC_065523.1:4172226-4185914 GCF_006386435.1 Epinephelus moara | reverse complement strand
GTGTGTGTGTTATGTGTCTGTGTCTGTGTCTGTGTCTGTGTGTCTGTGTGTGTGTGTGTGTGTCAGACAACTCTGGCAGAGCAGCACATGGAGAGGATCTGCGGTCTGGAGTCAGCTCTCAGACAAAGAGAAACTTCCCTTCAGAAACTTAGCGCTCAACTCCGCAGCAAAGATGCGCATCAGTCTCAACTCCATGCCAGCCTGGACGTACCAAGAGGTGGGTTCTGTCTGGATCAGCAGTAGACTCAGTTAGATCATGATGGTATTAGCAGTTGTAGAAGGATCAGTAATAATAATACCAGTAGTAGTAGCAGAAAGCAGTATCACTCATAATAATAGAAGTATTAGCAGCAGTGCGACCAGCTATATATCACTACCGCTTGCTTAAAGCGTCAGGTCACCCAAATGAACCCTCCAATCTCTTCCTACAGTACCTCAAGACTCAGTTTCAGTTAGGAGTTAAATCCACAAAATTTACAATTGACGATTAACTAATCCCCACCCCTTACTGTCGCTCTGTTTCAACCTTCCCTTTCTTGCACATGCAGGTTACAGTGATAACAAAGGCAGGTTTAACACTGAAATTTGTAGTATTTTTTTAAACGGTGGGTCCTTGATTTCAGACAATGGTAGACAAAAGCAGCTTCTCATTTCTAGCCAGTGACCCTCCATTTTGTTGACTGAAATGACAGCTGTCTCTGCAGATTTCATGGGCTACTTCTGTTAAGCTAATAGGTCAAAGTTAGATTCATGAGTTGTGAACTCTGAAAAAGGTCTTAAATACGCCTGTAATGGCTACATACATGATAACATGATAGAAGACAGAGTTTTATGTTGTTCTCAGGCACAAAGTCCCCATTTTCATCTGTTGATCCACGTAGAGAACACTGAAATAAAGTAACAGCATTGTTCTTGCATTGTGTTGTGGAGTTAGTCAGTCGTAGTGTCATAAGTATGATCAGGAAGAATGTAGCCTAAAAAAAGAGTCCTCTTTTATTGATATTGATGTTAGGTGCCTTGTTGCAGTGCATACTTAAAATTGAAGTGTGGTGGGGCATTGGTAGCATAGTGGATAGTGCCGGCGCCCAATGTATAGAGGCATTGCCTCGCCACAGCGGCTGCGGGTTCGAATCCAGCTTGTGGCCCTTTGCTGCATGTCAGTCCCCATTCTCTCTCTGTCTCCCCATTTCACCCTCTGTCCTGTCAATAAAGGCAAAAAGCCAATAAAAATAATCTTTAAAGTGTTGTGAACATAAGGCCATGTCAGGTAACATGTTTGTAGCGGGGTTCTATTGGCAACTCTCAAAAAGTCCAAAAATACAGGCAGAGTCGGGAAAATCCAGTTTTTGGCTTTTTATTTTGCCGGCCTCCCAAGGTGCAAATTGTGAATTACTTACAAAAAAAACAACCAGGAAAAAAAAATGCAAAAAAAAGTTTGAATACACAACAAAAACAACTGTTCTTCAACAAACCTCAATAGTCAGGAAAACCCAGCAAAGGGGAAAAACCTCACAGTCCAAAACACAAATAAGTCCAAGTGATGTTGCCTTCTCTGCAACCAGATCAAGACTCCCCTTACCTGGGTTGAACTGCTCCCTTTAAACCTGAAGCCACACCCCTCAGGCATAATAATACATGGGAAAAATCCAATAAATTCAACCCTCCTTCAAATGAGGGGTTAATCATTCTGGATACCCAAACGTCATACACAGAAATTATATACATATTTAGACATATTCCCTTTAAACACCAAAAACCCATGTATATGCAGAAAATTAATAAATAAGCAAAATTACCGTCACGTCAATCACGTGACAGGTCATGTGACCATGGAGACGTGCGACGCTTCACACATTTATACCGGAAGAGACATAGTGATGGGATACTCGATTCCTTTTACTGACTGAGTTTGTATGAGTCACTCACTAAAGTGAATCGGGTTTTCGAGTCACTTGAGTCACTTGAGTCAGTCACCCAGAGTGTGCCCCACTCACGAGCTGGGAGCGAGAGTGAGTGAACTGTGAGCTGCGAGGTGCGAGTTGAGTCCTGAACGGTGTAGGGCAGCAAGTTTCTCGGGTAAGGGAGGGGCTCTACGAGCTGGAGCTACTGGGTCAGTCAATCCTTCTTTTTCTGTATCAGCCTGTGATACTGCTCAGCTTGGGCAGAAAGGAGAGGAGACAGGGGAGTTGGGTTGAAATAATTACCAGAGCCGTTGCTTCAGCCATGGAGCTAATACAGCAATTAGCTTGATACATTTACGCAATTGCAGTGAGAATAACAGTTTGTGGCATTTCTCCTCTTTGCAGTTAGCTGGTAGTAGCAGCAGTGAGTCAGTGAACGAGTTAATGGAGACAGTGACTCGTAACTCCCAAGTCAGTAAAAAGAATCTCGAGTTTTGAACGATTCGTTCATGACTCGCGCATCACTAGTTTGACAGACTAAACAGGAGACACGAGGCGAACACTCATCACACCGTCACCCGGTAAGTCAGTGTCCATAAACTGAGAAATGTATGCATGAAAGAGGAACGTAGTGTACCCAAGTGTGCACCCTTGGTTGCGCTACTAAACAGCAGGGAAAGAGAGAAAATGGAGAGATGCATGAGTCATTTCATGAGACAGAAAGGTAGCAGAGGGGAGTGGGTATTGTGTGTGTGTGTGTGTGTGTGTGTGTGTGTGTGTGTGCGCGTGTGTGTGCTGCCCGTAGTCAGTGATGGGGCTGCTCCATCACAATGTTGCTGGAGTGTAAGCTTCCCCATATCCACTGGAGCATGGCAGAGCTTCTAATATTCTAATGTACAGTAGCATCCCAGACGAGCTTCCACACAAAGTAGAAATACTACACAGTGGATGTGCTAGTTGTAAATGGGACTTTTCTAAGGCATCACATAGACTGTATACATAAATGGACGTAGCCACTGTGATGTCACCCATTGGTTTGTGGACTGTGTTTTTTAGCCTCAAGTTTTGCATGTTGGCCATCACCATCTTGGATTTTTGGTGCCAGCGATGACCATATTTGGACAAGAGGGTGGAGATAACCCTAGTGCTAGCTGCTAGCTTGGATAGCACAGTGCATTTACAGCTATGGGTAATTATGGTAATACTAATGCTAATTTTTGCCAGTTAAAAAAAACTGTCTTTGAACCATTTAAAACAAAATGTGCTTACCTGAAAAACTGGATGTCTGATTTTCTAGGGGCTGTACACATGCCACGTCTTTAACTACCTGGAAAATGCAAGGTCAGGTGCAGGGTGCTACTCTGTGCCAGCTTTCAAGGGTGCAGAGGCAGGTTGTGTCTGAAGTTGCTCAGCAACCATAACCAGCACCATATAATAGCCTACTTACCAGAAATCCTGAGTTCAGAGCTATCTTACATGCACTGTTTTATAAGTGTGTAATAGGCCAAAAATATTGAGTTGGACAGATGCTCTTGATAGCTCTGCACTTAAATGATCAATTACTTCTCCATATTTACCACAGACAGAATAAGAAAAGATATCTGCCAGCTGTGATTGGTTGTTCCCCGTCACATGTGGTTTATGCTGTTGCGTTCCAAAAGTTGAGCTCTGTTTATTTCAGGGTGCAGCCTGCAGCCCTGAAAATTAGGTGCTCTGAACTGCATGTGCATTGCAACAGCGACACTCTGGGCCCATATTCACAAAGAATCCTAAGACTAAAAGTAGCTCTTAGTGACGTCTTTCTAAGAAAAATCTTAGAATTCCTCGAATTCTAAGATTTTTCTTAGAATTTTCCCTTGGTAAGATAAAAGTTATTCACAAAGCATCTTAGGCCTTAAGAGAGCTCCTAAGGTGAAAAACTGTTAAGAGGAGGGAGGAGGACTTTTAAGAAGCCTAAGAGTGTCTTAAACAGAGAAGATGGCGGAAAGACAGAGAGGAAGGAGAGATATTCTCCGTATATTGAACGACAGTGATTTAATAAGACGCTACCGGCTTGATCGTGCAGGGATAATGTTTGTGGTTGACCTCATCAGGGATGAGCTTACTTTTCCCACCCAGCGTAGTAACGCAATAACGCCTGCTTTGGATTGCAGCACGTACCAGCGCTTCTCACACTCATCGCTTGTGCGTAAAAGGAGAGGGAACGACGCATTGATTTGTCGGGCAATGCGCTCCCAAGTCTGCCTCTTCCCTTGTGCCGTGATCCCGGGACCGAATTTCCCTCTTAAAACTCCTTTGTTCTCCTCCACGAGCTGTGCCAACAGCAGGCACTGCTCTTCTGTCCAGTTCGGCTTTCTCGTTCTTTTTTTCTCCATTTCATTCGTTGTTTTGGTCATTCTGCCAAATCAAACCGCTTTTTACAAGGAGGCCAGCAATCACAGTAATTGCTGACAGCTGAGTCTGCGTCCACCATTAATATCAAATAGATTAAGTAGTAAAATTACCAGCATGGCGAGTAAACATAATAATAAACAAATCAATATAATAATTGGCATGTGAATGAGGTACGTTCAAACATTTTGAAGCTATGTAACAATTAATTATGCTGAGTTTCATCATCATGACATAAAATTATTTTCAGGATTACACATTTCTTAATACAGTCTAAGTTCTATGATGGTTGATTTCACTGTCCATTCATTACTAGGAGCGCATTTTTTTTTTTGTAACAACCAATCACAGCTTTTAGAAGACATACCTAGCAACGGGGTCAACCACACCTCCTCACTAAGATAAAAGTTTCTGTCCCTTCCTTGCTCAGAGTTGCTCTCAGAAACTTCCTGAATCACTCTTAAGCTAAGGTTCCTTGCTAGGAATCTTTAGGCTAAGTTAGGAGCTCTCTGAGAGGACTCTGAGAATCTTTGTGAATACGGGCCCTGGCATTTAAGCGTGCCTGATATGCATCTACATTGAAAACAATGAATTTGAGGAGCAAAAAAACGCAGCATGTGTACGGCCCTTTAGAAGGTCTCTAGTACAACCAAACAAAAACACACTGAAATGGTGACAGCTATAGCTACACTAATACTCTGAATCTGGGGTTACACCACGGTTACATTACCTAACATTACCTTGACACAGTGGTAGTGACTTGCCAATGGACAGCACCCACCTGTCACTCATAGTGTCCAGGCCTTTAATAGTGCATAGCCTTGATAACATTTAAACAGGTGAATTATATAAAAATTAACCCTCTGTACAGTTGTCATGTATGGGGAAATTACCTGTAGAGACTAAAACCTTTTTGTAGCAGGCTGTAAACATGTTTATTTCTGCTGTGTAGTTGAGCATTTTGACTTGTCGGTGTATGGGGATTGACTTTATCTTGGAGCCAGCCTCAAGTGGCCATTTGAGGAACTACAGTTTTTGGTTATTCTGAGTTGGCTTCATTTTTCAGCCCTGGAGGTTGTTACTCAGTAGTAAGCTAGTTAGCTAAGCTATGATCAGACAGTAGCTGTTCAGGGGTTTAACAAATGGTTAATTAAAAAAATATAACTTCAAAGGTTTTTTCAACTTGACATTCTATGAACTAATTTGTGTTGGAATTTAAATGTGGAAAATGTATGCTTATCAACAGTTTACATTACTAGTAACAAATATCCACCCAAATAAACATTCAACTCAATGTGAAAAAACATTTAAAAGGATATATTAATAATTCAGGAGTTAAAGTTTACTCTTCCACCGATATCATTGTGACTTGTAAATGGACCTGCATTTGTATAGTGCCTTTCTAGTCATCTAGTGACCATTCAAAGCGCTTTTTACACTACGAGTCACGTTCACCCATTCACACACACATTCATACACTGGTGGCCGAGGCTACCATACAAGGTGCCACCTGCTACTCAGTTTTAACACACTCACACACCGATGGAACAGCCATCGGGAGCAATTTGGGGTTCAGTATCTTGCTCAAGGATACTTTGACATGTAGCCTGGAGGAGCCCCGGATCGAACCACTGATCTTTCAATTGGTGGACGACCCGCTCTACCTCTGAGCCACAGCCGCCCCTTTGTAAGAAAAAACTAGAAGCAGGGAGAAAAGAGACTGAAGCTGTTCTGTGTGTGGTTTTGTCAGAAGGTCGTGGGCCCACGCTGCAGAGCTCCCATAGTCTGGACGCCTTGTCAGACCTGAAGCTGCAGCGCCTGGAGGCTGAGCTGGAGGGGGCGCAGCAGCAGGCCCAGGGGGCCTGTCAGAGGGAGAAGGAGCTAAGGGCCGAGTTTCAGAGGGTGCAGCAGGAGGTGGCCCAGCTACAGGAAGCACAGAGACAGGTAGGCATTATGGTGAGAGGAGTGGAGCTTCACACCTGTCATATTATCAGAATCATTCTCTACATTATCCTGACTGTGAGCGCTTTGTCACATTTGATGGCCAATTTTTAGAAACAATGTGGCTGAAATTCTTAACCACTGTAAGTGCACCAGACCTATTTGCAAATGAATTGCTTATTTATTAAATAACATTATTCAGGACATGAAAGGACAAAATAAAATGTAGTGAAACTGAAGTACATAGATTTTTAATGTACGAGTTGCTTAGAAATTTGGCTATACATATATATAAAAAAATCAATTTAAGAAAAATGCTAGAAAATAAATAGCAAAATTCTATAATTTTCTAATTATCAACAAATTCCATGTTCAGAGCCAAAGCAACAGTGAATCTATCTACTAACAAGCATAGCGTGTGTATAGTATGCCCCAGGAATCAGTCCTAAAACCCAGAAATGAGTTAGCATTTTTGCACTCCTGGTTCACTCGTCCCAAAGTCAGTGTTTTTTTTAATGGGTTTTTGATTAGACGCCTGAAATAAGGTCTGTGTTTAAAACCGGTTCTACAACATAAAATATGTCAGTAAATACCCCACTGTGAATTTTGAAGCTTATATGTGTCTTTTCTGCTGACAAGTGGCAAAATGAGACTACAGAACGTCATCACGCTGAACACGGCTTTACAGCCTTGTCATGGTGACGATGTTAAGTCATGCAACCGTGGTGTAGTTTATATCCTAATCTTAGATTTTTTACTTCTGGTGGTTGCATTTAGGCTTCAAAATTCATAAAAGTGATGTTCATTTGTGAAGATTACCTTGGTGAACAAAACATGTTAGTCTCGTGTAAGTAACGTTTGTTTGCCACAGAGCTTATTTTATGCAATAATCCAAAATCCCAAAGCCAGTGGAAAAGTCCCCTAGGTTTTTGATGTGATGCTAACTTCAGCGCCTGCCTACAGAAAAACATTATCTGTGGAGCACTCTCTTAAAGCCTGATATATTTTCTTCCTCTGTGCTGTGGAGCTTCTTTGTTGTAAAAAAAAAAAAAAATCAAAAACACATCAGTAGGCCTCACTGTTGCATAGAGTAACATGTTCCTCCATTACCATGAACACACACTGTAGTTAATTTTGACTAAAATCTCACATACACAAGCCTGCTACCTCTCATATATAAGCACAAAATATGTGTCACAAGAAACTGACATAATTGAAATTTGTATTTTTTAACTTGAATAATTGCATAAGTTGTAATTGATTCTATTAATTTGGTCCTTACCAACTCTCAACATAGTTCCACATTCAAATTCAGTTCTTGCAATAAAATTTCAGTTTACTGAGGTGCACATCCGGTCATTGAGGACGAGCAATCGAGTGCAGATTGACAGAACTCCTATCCTCATCTTGTTACAAGTACAAAATCATAATAAAGATTGACAGTAAGGCTGTGCAATTAATCGTCTGGTGATCGCGATTGCGATTTTGAGATCAAACGATTTCAAAATTAATGAAATCGAGGGTAAACGCTTTTTGGTCACGGACCCCTTGAGATGTTATTTTGTCTTCTACGGAAGCCGCGCATGTGCAATTTTTGGGTAACAAAGCACAGATTTCTGATAGAAAAGGTTTTCTGGCAGAAAGCCCTAAAGGCAAACTTCCCATGTGCTGCTGCTGGCCACCAGCCTGCTGTGATCCCCTGTGGTGGGTTTGCAGGGTGAAATTCAAGTGGAAAAACAGTTTTCTCCCGTTTGTCTTTTCTGCCACTGCCTTTTTCAGTTTTGTACTCTTGTCAAATTCTAGTTGAAAAAATGAACTGTTTTTTTCTTGTCTGCCACTGTCTTTTTCTTGTCTGCCACTGTCTTTTTTGGTTCTGTACTTACAAACAAGACAAGAACAGAAGTTTGTGAGTCTGCACTCTATTGCTCTCATTCAATGACCACATTACATTGCAAGAACTGAAGTAGCAAATGCAGAGCAACTGAATTTATTGTCAGGATAATTGCATTTGGTTTCAACTTCATGGAATTACATTCCAAACAAACAACTCAGATTCAAATATAAATGATGCATGAAGCATATTTAGGATTTTAGGATACTCTGGTTCAAGGACTTCATAATCTCAGTGGTGTGTCGGTTAGGACAGGTGAGCACATGCAGGAGGTTCCATTTCAGTCTTCATTTGAAGGCAGTTTGAGCTGGTTTGTCTGACAACAGAAGAAAAGAATAAATACTAATTCACTCGATATCATGATTTCTGATTTGGAATAAAAATCCAACAAAGGTAATTTAACTTCAAACACAGTAACTATAAAACTATAAATTAGGAAATAACGTAACTGAAACTTCATCAACATAACAAACCAATAATGACTTTCTCAGGTTACTGTAAATGCGTTTAAATTAAAGGAAACTCACATTTCATATACTATACTCGAAGGTAGGATGAGGCTGGTCCACATGCTCCTTTGTTCTCCAGAGAAAAGGACTGCTACCTGTCAGCTGCTGCTACATATAGACTCTGGGATCTGCCAGGTAGGAGTGGTTAGGGATTTTCCATACAGGTAGAGGGGTGCTTAAGGATTTTCCACAATACAAATTCAATTTATAGTTGAATACATATTTCTGCCCACACAAATACTCAACAGAGCACCAAATGTGGATTGATTGATGTAGCTCCAACATCCAAATTAAGCATGAGCTGAGATTGAAGGATGGTGAAGTGCTATACATAGATATAAACAAGAATTAATAATAGTTGTGGTATATACACTAAAGTATATAGACTGCAATAGCTGGACCACATGTAGAGAACAAATGTCTCAGACAAGTTGTTTAGTGCTGCAGCCTTAACCACGGCTCTATGTCTCTGTCAGTCACAGGAGCTGTCTCCCCACTGTGAGCACTGTAACGTAGAGTGGATAAAGAAAGCCGGGGACGAACAGTGAGTCTTACTTAAAAGACAGTCTATGTCAGTTTTCTATTTATTTGTCTTTGAATTATTTTATTCAGTCACTCTCCTTATGTTGCAGGGTGAATCTGGCATTAGCCTACACTGAGCTAACAGAGGAGTTGGGTCGTGTTCGAAATTTGGCTGTGAAACAGAGTGAACTTCTGCGACATGTCTCACAGGAGCCACCTGGTAGGCACCTGAGTGGCTTCATGGTTTATGGACTTCATGGTATTAGTAGATATTTTAAAGGTCTAGTGTGTAGGATTCAGTGGCATTTAGTTGTGAGGTTGCAGATTGCAGCCAACTGAAACTTCTCCTGTGTGAAGGATGTAGAGAACTACAGTGGCAAAAATGTAAAAAACATGAATGGCCTAATCTAGAGCCAGTGTTTGCTTTGTCTGTTCTGGGTTACAGTAAAAGCATGGTGGTACAACATGGCAGACTCTGTAGACGTGACTAGCTCTGAATGTAGATATAAATAGCTCATTCTAAGGTAACAAAAAAATGTATGTAATACTTTTTATATTTTATTCCATTTCTGCCAATATGTCCCCCTAAATCCTACACACTGGAGCTTTAAAGCAGAGGCTAGTCTAATGGTTAGAGAGACTGCCTTTAAATATAGTGGAAGCCTTGAAAAGGCCTGAAAGTTCAGAAAAATGGACTGAGGCTCATTAACAAAATGTGTTTATGTGTGTGTGATTTTTATTTATTTTTTTTTAATTGCATAAATTCACCTATTAGCCTTCCCCCTAGTCTGAGTGGGCGGAAGTTCGTTGCATAGATCAGCCTCTCATTGGGCGGAACAAGCCACCCGCTGAAGTCCCGCCCTACCACCTCCGGTTGTGTAGCAGTTTTCAACACGTCCTTTACTAATTTTTGCGGTGTTTGATCTTGCGGGGATGTAGCCATTTTTCTGCCATGGTTCGCGTCCTGTAGATGATATTTTTGTGGGCGTGTTACACCAAAACCTGTTTTCCCCCCGGCAATATTTTTGCAAGCGCACCGTTGCTGTGGCACCGCCAAGAACGATTGTGATTGGTTGAAAGAAATATATAAAGCCGGGGTGTGTTTTTTCTCCAATCTTAAAGTGAGAGTTGGCGCAGCCAGACCTTTCTTTTCTTGAGAAAGGTCTGGTGAGACCTAAATCGTCTCAACAGGTTGTCGGTGGGACCACTTAAAGCGGCGCACCCACTGGTTCATGTGGAATATACCACACAAGGAGGAAAAGGGCACAAGTTTTCTAGTGTATATATATACAGTGTTTCCCATACATTGACTAATTTGCCCCGCCATAGACTCCAAAAATCGGCCAGATATAAAATGCCTCCGGTAAATGAACGTCACTCTGTAGCGCAATGGCTGGAGTGCCTTCTGAGTATTCTTTGCCTTCTTTGCTTCAGAAATAGACCCGGCGTGTATTTTTAGCGGAGCGGAGTGCCGCGCTGCTTCTAGGCTGCGGTTGGTGGAGCAGCTTACATTGACTTGAATGGCCGCTATTAGCTCCAGCACCCGCGCCTTGGCTGGATTGCGCACACCACGGATCCAGTGGGCTGCCATAGATGGGCCTGTCCCAGAGGCATTCAACTACCAGAGGGCTTTTGAAATCTACTTTTCGAAGCCGCGTAAAATTAAATGCTCTGATTTAGGGTGCCGTATTTTTAAATCATGAGGGAGGGAAGCAGTAATTTGTGTCTGTTTGTGTGTAATTGATTTGAGTCTTACCTTTTGTTTTCTTTTCGTATTGCATATTTTGTATTGTTTTGCGTATCTGTAACTGTGTTTGTGAGTGTGAGAGTTTTAAAAGAATATTTTGTCTGTAGCTGTATTTTAAGTGTAACCCTTCAGCACAACATACCACTAGAGTTTTTGTCAGTAAAATTTTTTCACACACAAAAAAGCACAAAGATGTTGAAATCTAGGCATAATCTGCCATCATAACTTGGCTCTCAGAATTCACCAGATTGATGCCTTTATACAATAAACATTCCCGGGGGAGCATGCCCCTGAACCCCCCTACAGGGTTCGGAGCAACCCCGATAATTTCGAGAACACACAAAGCATCTAACAAGCATCAATTGACATGCCATCCCTAACTGTCCAAAAGACACAGGTGGGGTACCTTGAGCGTCATCACTTTTGGTTACGCTGAATCAAGCCGTACCATGCCAATTTGCAAAGGCACACCCTTAAAGAGGCAACAGATAGCATCTTTTCCTAAATATATCATTATGAAAATAATGTGGGTTGCACAGGGTAGTGGCCACAATAAAATCAGACTATCAGCATTTACATAGGTTACTTAGTGGCTTTGCAATCTTTGCAATAAGCCTCTTCCACCGGTGCCGCAATTTTGCGGAAAAAATCTGCTTTACGGCAGGAAACGTGTCATGTATTGCAAAATTGGTCGGTCAGCCATTCAGGGACTGGAGCGGGTCCTTATGAGGAGTTGGGCATGAGATAGTTGAGTCATGAGCACAATTGCAGACGGACAAACTTTGGAGACAAGTGAAAACGGCCTAGCAAAAGAAAATGAGCTCCTCTGTCTGAGAGGCAAAGAAGAGCAAAAAGGAGAGTGATAAAAGCTCAGTCAGGCATTCAAGAGATGGAGGGGGCTCCGTGACCAAAGAGGCTTCAGAACCAATGTCCAGCTAGCTTTCTTTCTAATGAATCAGTAAGTAACATGCAACCTGATCTCACGAAAATACGTGAAATGACCACAACCTCTTAACACCGCATTCCGTGGTGGCAGCACGTAATGGGTTGAAATTACGTGCCGGTACCACGGAAACAATGCCAATGTAAAGTCAATTAGGATCCATTGTCGTGGTGGACACACGGATTCCCTGATTCAACAACGTCCTGTATACACACAAAAACACGGAAGTGTTCTTGATATTAAAACGGCAAATATATTCCTCTGTTATAATTTCCCACCAATGATACTAATAATAATAATAATAACATGATAGTTCGGCTGTACTAGATATTTGATATATTCAAATATTCAGTCCCAAAAACGCTGTTTCTAGAGAACTTGCTAAAATATCTGAAATTAACCGTCATCCTTACTTTTTCTTAACATATTTAATCTAGGTGCAGTGTCATTACTAGTTCGGCTTTACTAGACATTTGATATAATCAGTAGATGTATCTTTTTACGACTCTATTTTACAACAAGCCACAAAAAACCTACTGTCCCAAAAACGCCATTTCTAGAGTACTATCTAAAATATCTGAAATTAACCAACATCCTTGCTTTTTTTCTTAACATAGTTCATCTAGGTGCAGTGTCATTACTAGTTCGGCTTTACTAGATATTAGATATATTCAGTAGATCTATCTTTTTACGACCCTATTTTACAACTCTATTTTACAAGCCGCAAAAAACCTACTGTCCCAGAAACGCCGTTTCTAGCATATTAGTTAAAATATCAAAAATTAGCTGACATCTTTACTTTTTCTTAACATAGTTCAATTAAGAGCAGTGTGTTTACTAGTTCGGCTTTACTAGATATTAGATATATTGGGTAGATATATCTTTTTACAACCCTATTTAGAACCCTACTTTGCAAATCAGAAGAACTACAACTATGTTGCTGATATGTATCAAGCTGCATGGCACGGTTTGTAGTTTTTAAAAAAGATAAGTGTTTTTCCTAGATTTTCAAGTTGTAAATACTGAATTGAGAGTACACTGTGGACTTTAAGGGGATGGTAAACACACTTGTGTAATCAGATTTTAAATATCTAATCTCTAAATGGGTGAAAATTAATTTTATCCATATTTTACCCATATCTGACAGCACCCCCAGTTCTTGACTACACTCACATGATAGTTGAGGTCAAGAGCTCTCTATAACAGTTGGTCCCATGTCTGTACCCCCTTTGTACAGACCTTTACCCCCTATGTACACACACCAGCAAGCGCACTCACACAGCCCTCATCCCCGTCACACTCGCACCCCGCCCCCCTACCTATACTCATTCAATCCCAAACATGCCACTAACTCACAGAACATTGACATTATAACAGAACACAGATAACAGAACATTTACTGCAGGGTCGCTACAATACTTGTATATGTATATATATATATATATGTGGCGTTGCGGGGTTAATGATAAAGCCGGGCCAATATTATGTTACCAATTAGGCTTTTAGGATTGAAGAAGGGAGCCAACAACGCCACCCTGGGAATTGCACCCAGGGAATTGTAAATAAGGTAAATGTAACAGAAAGGCACGCAGGTAAGTAACACAAGGAAAGGCAGGAGACGTGGTTCGAGGTAGCAAAAACAATTAGCAAGTTTATTACAGATTGGTCATACTAAAAAAATTAAAGTATTTTAAAAGGTATTTCAAGGTATTTTAAAAATAAGCCAAATAATTGAGATGCTACTCAGTGACTGGGACTTACCAACGGTGAGGGGCACCCCAGGGTGAGCAGTCCAAATGATAAAGAAAAGGGACACCCCACACGTACGTGCCACACGCACACA
>NC_065523.1:4156918-4171363 GCF_006386435.1 Epinephelus moara | reverse complement strand
TATATATATATATATATATATATATATACACTGTGTATTGTTTTTCGGCACTACCTTTTTCTCTATAGCTGATGTAACGTGAATTACTCCTGTGTGGGATCAATAAAGTTCTTATCTTAGCCATCTGAGAAGATCAAATACATTGTTTTTGGTGCCTAACTGTTTCCCAAGTATATTAGTGCGTGTGTGAATGAACAAACGAGAGGCATTAACGTAAATTTCTTTGTAGAAAGGTGCTTTATGAAATAAAGGCCATTTACTTGTATTAGTTTACAGCGCAGCTTTGCCACATTCAATATGGCGGCGACGTTGACGTACGGCTCAGCACTCTATGCGACGTCTACGTATATATGTCTATGGTGATACCCCCCTCCCTTCCTTCTGTTCTCTTCTCACGGAGGCAGCTATCGGCAGACATTGCCCAGCTAGCTAAGTTAACGTTACGCCCAGCTAAGGGAAAACTGAACTTTGTTTCCCATTCAATTTGAGCTCCAACCGGCCGCATCGTTTCCATACGGTACCATTTATTCTAGAATCTTGAACTAGACTGTTTACATGTGCATATTGGTATAATTTCACTGTGTCTACTGTTGTTTGTACTGATACTGTACATATTGGTATAATTTACTGTGAGTTGTTTGTACTGGTACTGTGCATTCTAGTATAATTATTTGCATTACTATTTGTTTTTTCTTCAGATAAATCTGATAATTGTTGCTCAGTCTCTTTACTCATTTAGTAGAGTGTCCACACACCTTCTCATTCTACATATACAGAGAGGTATACCGGTGGCTTTACAGCCTACATTTTATTTAGGTGGCGCCAAGCTAAAAAAAACAAAAAAACAACTAATCCTATTTGTTGCCTCTGTAAGCAGGCAGCTCTTTCCTTGTTTAAGTACCTTTGATATAATAATAATAATAATAATAAATTTTATTTGTTGGTGCCTTTCTGAGCACCCAAGGACACCTTACAATAAAAACATACAACAATACCAAAAATACCAATAATACAACATTAAAAATAGATAAAATTCATAACAGAAAATTAAACCGGATAGGCAAGTCTGAACAGATGGGTTTTAAGCTGTGATTTAAATTGTCCAATGGAGTCAATCTGACGGATATGGGGGGGCAGAGAGTTCCAGAGTCTGGGTGCAGAGCAGCTGAAGGCTCTGCCACCCATAGTGGTCAGTTTGAAATTAGGGACAGACAGAAGAGCAGCTGAGGAGGAGCGTAGAGCACGGGTGGGGGTGTAAGGGTGGAGAAGGTCTGACAGGTATTGGGGGGCCAGGTTATGGAGAGCTTTGAATGTGAGGAGAAGGACTTTATATTGGATTCGCTGATGGACAGGTAGCCAGTGGAGCTGAATGAGGATGGGGGTGATGTGGTCGGTGGATTTGGTACGGGTGATGATTCTGGCGGCAGAGTTCTGGATGATTTGGAGACGATGGAGAAGTTTGTTGGGGAGACCAGTGAGGATTGAGTTGCAGTAATCGATACGTGAAGTGACAAGTGCGTGGACCAGGACCTGGGTGTTGTGTTGGGTGAGAGATGGACGGAGTCTGGAGATGTTACGTAAGTGCATGAAGGCAGTACGGGTAATGTTACTGATGTGGGGGGAAAAAGAAAGAACACTGTCCAATATGACACCGAGGCTTTTGACTTGGGAGGAGATATGGACCGGGTGACCGTCGATGGAAATATTGAAGGGATGAGTGTTGAAGAGTGTGGACCTTGTGCCGACGAGAAGGACTTCGCTTTTATTTCCATTTAGCTTGAGAAAGTTGTTTGTCATCCAGATGTTGATGGCCTGGAGACAGTCAGTGAGAGCAGGGGGGGGTGCTTGGTTTAGTGGAGATGTAAAGTTGTGTGTCATCGGCATAACAGTGAAAATGAATTCCAAAGTGACGGAGGATGTCACCAAGGGGGAGGATGTATATGATGAATAGAAGCGGTCCCAGCACTGATCCCTGCGGGACACCATGTGTAATGGATGATGGTTGTGAATGAACATTTTTCCCTTGAACAAACTGTTTCCTGTCAGATAGATATGAAGTGAACCATTGTAATGCAGTACCAGAGACCCCAGTGCCAGCCAGGCGTTCCAGGAGTATGGAGTGGGAGATGGTATCAAAGGCGGCACTGAGGTCGAGGAGGATGAGGATGGTGAGAAGGCCAGAATCTGCTGCCAGGAGGAGGTCATTGGTGATCTTGATTAAGGCTGTTTCTGTGCTGTGTTTTGGGCGGAAACCGGACTGGAATGGTTCAAAAAGACTATTATTGTGCAGGTGGTTCTGGAGGTGGGTTGCTACTGCCTTTTCTAGGATCTTACAGATGAATGGGAGGTTGGAAATGGGCCGATAGTTATTATGGTCATTGGGATCAGAACCAGGTTTTTTAAGAACGGGAGTGATGGAAGCAGTCTTCAGTGATGGTGGAACAGTAGCAGTGGAAAGGGAGGAGTGAACTATGGATGTTATAATGGGTGAGACTGTTGGCAGACAGGCTTTAATTAAGGCAGTGGGGAGAGGATCAAGTGGGCAGGTAGAGTTCTTGGATGCCTTGATGAGCCTATTAATACATTCAGCAGATGGGAGTTGAAATGTGGACAGAGTGTTGGAGGGTGGAGGATCCAGGGTGTTCCACCGGGGGTAGGTGGCTTGCGTTGGTGCGGGAGTAGTCAGTTGTTGGTGGATGTTGACAATTTTTGAGTTGAAAAAGTCCAGAAACTCTTGACACTGTGAGGTGGAGATGAGGTGAGAGGGGGTTTCAGCTGGTTTGAGGAGTTTGTTGACAGTTGAAAATAAAATCCGGGTGTTGCTGTCAGCAGAGTTAATGATATGGGAATAGTAGGTGGACTTGGCTGTGTTGATGGCAGATTTGTAGGAAGTGAGATGGTCAAGATACATTTGCTGATGCACTACCAGACCGGTTTTCCTCACTAATCGCTCCAGCTGGCGACCCCGTGTTTTAAGCTGGCGAAGCTCCGGGATGTACCAAGGGGAGGACCGAGTGAATGTAACTGTGTGGGTTTTCAGGGGGGCAAGTGTGTCTAGAGCATATTGGAGGTTGGCGTTATAGTGATCAACCAGTTCAGCAGTAGTGAGGGAGTGAGGGGAGCTGAAATGAGTGGAAGTGCTAATTAGACTGTTAAGCTCAGTGTTATTAATATTCTTAAGGTTTCTGAAAGATATGGAGCGGTTCTGGATGGATTTTGAAAGTTGAAGATGAATATCAAAAATGACAAGCTTATGGTCAGAAATAGGAAGATCAACAGCACTAAGGTTACTTGGTGTGACTCCTGAACAGCAAACTAAATCGAGAATATGCCCTTTGTTGTGAGTTGGGAAATTAACAAATTGAACAAGGTCAAAACTATTAAGGGTAGAAATAAAATCTTTGACAGATGTTTCAGTGGGCTTATCAAGATGAATGTTAAAATCACCAGTTAAAATAACATTAGGAGACATAGCACAAAGATCAGCTAAAAGGGATGTGAGCTCACTAATGAAAATGGCAGAGGGTTTAGGAGGTCGATAAATAGTAACAATGAGGGTAGGTGTGGGGCCATTCAGCTGAGCAGCCAGGACTTCAAAGGAGGACGGCTCTGTCACTGGGACAGGCGTGATTTTTAAGTTCTCGCGATAGATCAGCGCGAGACCGCCCCCTCTACCGGAAGAACGTGATTTGCAGATGTAAACAAACCCAGGCGGTAGTGTTTGATTCAGATGTAAAAAGTAATTCGGCTGTTGCCATGTTTCCGTCAGACATATAAAGTCCAGTTCTAAATCCGTGATGGATTCGGAGATAAGCAGTGCTTTGTTAATTAGTGAGCGGACATTGAAGGTAGAGAATTTAAAACAGTTGGAGGGAGAAAGCTCTGCCATCCTGGGAAGAGAAGCCAACACGTTATGGTTAGCAGATCTACCGGCGTTTCCAGCCTTGTGCTGCCGGCGTGGATCCCTCGACCAGAAGGATCGGATGGAACCGCTGTCATCGAAGCAGAAGTTCCTGCGGGATCCACGGTGGATGTACCTCGGACGTCGGAGAATGTCCCGGTGGACGAGTAGGCTGGCTGGTAGCTCATACCGTGACCGAAGCCGGTGGATTTCATCAGCTGAGTATGTCAGTCGTGGCAGAGCAGTTATGATGGTGGAGGACAAGACAATCCATAACAGCAGCTTGAGTATCCACATTGTAGCAGTGCCGTAACAGGAGAGACCAGGAAGCGGTGGTGAGGAGCATGTACGCCAGGACGCCAAACTCAGAAAGGTCCCGTTCGCAGCAAGTGGGATTCCTCAGTGGCTGACAGATGATTTATAATTTATATTTTTGTTCAACATTTTGTTATATTAGCCTATTCTTTCTTGGCTTGTCTCATTATTGATGTCAACTTATTTTTGTACAATTTGTATTGCTTTTCAGCAGTCTTTGTTATAAATTTTACAAAATCCCTATACAGTTTGTTTTTCTTTTTGCATGCATTTTGTAGTCCCTTCGTTATCCAAGGCTTTCTATTGTAACTGTCTTTTTGTTTACATAGTACAAGTGGACAGTGTTTTTCATGCAATGATAGGTATTTGTCCAAAAACACCTCATATGCAGCATTTACCTCTTCTACATAAACCCCTTTCCACTATTCCATTAAGAGGTTGTTTCTGAACTTGCTAATTGCATCATCAGTTCTTACCCTTGCATATCTATGGCATTTTCCTCTTTCTTTCTGTTTAGTTGACAGTCATATGTTACAAATACAGGTAAATGGTCACTTAGATCATTAATTATTAGCCCACTTTTTACATTATTTTTCAAGGTGTTTATAAAAATGTTGTCAATTAATGTTGCACTGGTCGAGGTTATTCTACTGGGCTTGCTAATCAATGGGTATAGCCCTCTGCTGTATAATGTATCCAGAAAATCCGATGTTTTATGTTTGGATACGTTTGGGATATCAATATTGAAATCCCCACAAATTATAAATGTTTTACTTTCATTTCTCTTATTTAATAGTTCTTCCAAACTGTCTTTAAATGTTTCTACATTCAACCCTGGTGTTCTATAAACACAAGTAACAACAATATTTCTCATACTTTCCATTTCTATTTCCACAGTTGTGCACTCCATTAAATCATCAATTACAGTTGTCATATATTCAACCGGTTTCCATTTCAAATCACTATCCACATACAAGGCCACACCCCCTCCCCTCTTGTTGGTTCTATTGATACAGTGCAACCCATAACCCCCAATATGAAAATCAATATCCTTCTCTTCATTTAACCATGTCTCAGATAATGCGATCACCTTGAATTTACTTTTAAATGTGGTCACATATTCATTGATCTTAGTGAAGTTTGCACTGAGACTTCTAAAGTTGAAACGTATAAACGTAAACTTATTTTCTAGTTCAACAGAATGTTTAAATTGTTCCTCAGTATAATAATTACACGTATCATTGATAGAATTGAACATATGGCTCTCCGGATCAACAGAATTTTCATAGTTATATCATTTGTGCACCGTGTAATCAGATTTGAGTGTCTCAGTCAGTGCGAACTATTGTGTGCGCCTGAATAGGCCTATTTGTCTCTGTTTTGGAGTTCCATCCATACCTTTTATTTCTTTGCTCGTTCATGTAGATCTAGAGAGTCGAGTAGTGTCTTAACTCCAGCCTGCAGTGTGGACTCCAAGTCTGGGTCCGGCTTCCCCATCTCTATGTTGATGCCGAGCTCGCGTAGGCCCACTGCTGCGGCTTGGGGGTTGCAGGGAACATTGGGCGTGACTTGATCTTTCTCTCTTGAAGTTGTTTTGTTTCTTGTACACATGGGTAGTGAGGTCCTCATCAAAGTATATCCTCCGGTCATTCACCCGAATGTCTTTTTTTGCCCAAGCGGCCGGAAGCACCCTATACCTCACGGTCCATTTCACGGTTTCAATTCTTGACTCTGCTGCATCCATTCTCCTATTCAATTCCCCAATGTCCTCTCTTAGTTTGTTAATTTCCTTCTTAATCTCTCCAAACCCTCAGCAGGTTGATTTCCCTCAGGCGCGTTGATTGCATCGGGTCCCGTTTGCTTCGTTTGATTCTTTTTCAGCCTCAAACTTGACATTTTTCTTTCTTTCTTTTGTGCTATATGCTAGTACATAATCATTTAAATAGCTGCCAAAACTTTGTTAAAGTCAGAGTCTCTGAATTCATCCAAAAATCATATAATTTGGAGAACTGTTTGTAGCGTGCCGTAACTCAGCACCTGCTGGCAGCCATCTTGCATAATAAAGTGATCCAAGATGGCTTTGGATGGATGACTTTGTGTGTGAATCCTGCGAGTTATAATGAAGCCGATTTGTCTACTTGTGTTTGAAATTGTCTCTATTAAGCCATGTTTAATGTGTGTTTTGGGTGTGTTTTGAACTCAACTTTACAGCACTTCACAGAAACCCCACCACCGACTGTTTTGGAGGTGTAACTGTAGAGTGACACAGACACACCACCGCACAAGTATAAATTCTCGCAATGGCCTAGGCTACGTGTGTAGGCCACATGCGTAGACTATGTGTATAGGCTACAGTGTAGACTCTGCATAGTACTGACGCAAAAGTGTAAATCCGCCTTATGGGCAACTAAGCTGATAGGGTGGGGTGGTGAGGTTTGAGTAGAGATAAAGCCGAAGTTTGTTTACCATTCTCTCTTTCTCTTCCTTCTGTAGTCTCTCGTCCTAGCCCTGCACCTCAGCGTCTCTCCCCCACCTCTCCCCAGCACCCCTCACTCTCCCCTGACAGGCTCCTCCCCAACCCCTCTCCTCCCCTTTCCCCAAACGATGGCCCTGCCTCCTATTCCCATCAGCCAACCTGCAGCCGTCTACGTGCAAAGTTCCAGGGTCGCCGTAGTTACTCTGAGGTGAGACTGGAAAATTTTGGTGTTTGGGGGAAAATTGGGGGACAGTTCCCTTGACTTTCTGACTTCCTCCTCCTTTTCCAGGTATCTGACCCATCAGGCATCCACAGGCCTCCAGCTAGGCTGATGAGAGATCCAGTCTCCACTCTCCCGAAGCCCAGGCCCCTCCTAGGGGAGATGCAGGGTTATGGACAAAACAAACCTCAGCTCCGTACCTCCTTGGTGGGCCTGGTCAGACCGGCCTCGGCTCACGGAGCTGGAGGGGAGAGAGGGGGAGGTGGTGGAGGAGAGAGAGCTGGTGGTAGCAGTCTGAGCAGCAGTCCACATCAGTCGGCTCTGGACCTAGGCTTCCCTCTGGCCACAGAGGTGAGACTGAGAGCTTCCATTTACTTTTACTAAGTCAGTGACTGGCCTCATTGTTAACAGTCTGCTTGCTGGAAATGACCTATCTGAGTTATCTGATGCTTTTCTCTGTGCCATGCCATTGTTCAGACAGCTCATTATTTTAAAACCCCAAAAGTCCGAAAAAAGTCCAATTGAACCAAAAGCCCATTTGTCCCACATCCCGTTATGCCAAAAACAAACACCCATTGCTCCAAAGGCCTGTTGCTCAGAAAAGACACACTTCCCCTACAGTTAGAAGGATTCATGGCCTGCAATCAGCTGGCCCTACCTAATGCTAATGTTTCACACCCTCCTTCCCCTGGTTGATTGGGAGCATCTTTGTATATAGCCTACTATATATTGCTGCCAAAACTTACAGCTGGTAATTTGCCAGCTACACCACTAGGCCATGAAGTGGTGTGAGTAGCCAGTTACTCTTAAAGGATTAACTCTGTGCCATAATAATATCACTGCTGCCTGGGATGACACATAATGCCAACCAGGATTGTTAAATTGAATATCCAACAGCCTACTTTCCACTTTTTTTTCTTTTTTTTTTTACAAGGGTGAAGGCATGGCCTGCCCTGCTCTGCATCTGATTGGCTTACCCAGATATTTATACCCTAATCCTAACCACTCTCACTCCTCATACCTAAACCTAAACATTTGAGGGGGTGACCACTTATAGTCACAGAGTATTACAAAGAATCAGTGTTGGGCAGTAGCGCCACCACAAGTAATGACGTTACAAACGTAACTACATTTCTCAGTAGCGTGGTGGTAACTTCACTACCTTCTGAGTCAGATAGCTTTTCACTTAGCAAAGTTGATTAATTGACCAAGTAGTGCATTAGCTTCCAAAAGTTACAAGCTCCTTTTCCCAGGAAAAGCAGACTTTTTTTCTGAGCAGGTCTGGATTAAAGTAAGGATAATAAAACTGAGGATAAGTAATGTGACTGACGTCAGTGCCACCCCAAGGCTTGTAGACGAGGGAAGCACTTTCACGTGACATCACATAGCAATCCTTCAGTTTATTTTTCCTGCTGCTTTGCTATTGGCTTGTCTTGGCAATAACCACCCTCCTCTGCCTCTGATCGGCTACATTGCACTTCTTGTCTCTCACTGTCTCACCCATAGACTGTATCCACCTTATTCCTGAGGGCACTACTGTAGAAACGATTATGTGCGCAACTTCCCGTGAGATAGTGGAAGTAGCAGTAAGCTAGTTAGTCCCATAGACTGTTTGTGGTTAGTTTGTGGCTACTCTTGGTGGCTAACCATCAACGCTGGTTCTTTCAAATCAGTATTGGCCATCAATACTGATTTATTTTTTAACAAATATTTAATGAATGTTAATGTAGCATTTTCTAAAATGTCTTTGCGGAGCTCTGGTACCTGTTGCACTGTCCATGTCTGTAATGACTAACAACCAGTCTAAGCTAAATTTTTGTCTTCAGCAACTGTGTGTTGAACATGTAACCAGAACAAAAAGGGATTGTTCCTGTTGCCAAAGGTACCACTGATATGAGAAATAAAACCACAAGAGTTTCACAAGACATAGCGAAAAAGTATTAAATCAAAATTTGCAGAAGAGAATGACACCTGACTGACAGGTCCGTCACTCAACGTCAGTACGTGATATCGCTGTCTTTACCCATCTGGCTTCATTCTCAACCTACATTAGGAAATTGCTTGTTATGAAATAAACTCAGCAACAAACCTTGAAATATGTATTAGGCATTAGGGCTGAGAATGTGTTACTGATTTACCATACTTCCTTTATGTCATATAAAAAATGAATGCCAAAAGTTATTTCTTTCACTACTACTTTATATTACTATTACTGAAGTCCGCTGATAAATTCAGCATCACGTTTCGCTCAGAACAGTTTTTAGTAAATCAGAAGTTATAAAAACGTGTAAATTGTGTCGTTAACGCAGACGAGTGGAGGATTAGCTGGGAAACGTCACATTTATTCACTTTACATGGAGCTACAGTTAATACTTAATTATGTTAAATGTTTGCCTAATGTGTTAGTATCTCTTAATAAATCATCAGAAATCATCTTTAGAGATCTTTGAGATGGCTGTCAGAGATGGCAGAGGTATGATCACATAATCCCGTTTGAGCTATAACAGGTGGTGTGTTCCACGTTTTATTTCCCAATTGCTCTTGGAAAGAAGAACAGAGTACTGTAAACAAACTGTTACCATTGGAAATCACCAGTTTCGGTTCACGGTGGAAGTCGCGCACATAATTTGTGCAAGGGATCGTGGGGGCTAGGAATAAGGTGGATATATTTAGTGAATTTGCAGTGGACACTAGAGAAATAGACACAACAAGAGCCAAGAAAAGAGCTGAGCGACAGAGAACAGTATAAAGAAGGAAGAGAGGAGAGACATAGTGATGTACTGATGTCACATCAACATGTTCATGTTCTAATGGTCCACACAAAGAGGTTTTTTTTATTTAGATCTGATATTTTTACTGTTTATATTTCTGTCTTTTATTTAGTATGGTTTTATTGAGTGAAAAATATATTGTGGATCTCTCTTTTTGAATTGCTGACATAGTCAGATAGCCTACTGAAAGAGGCCAAGACAGAGAAGTGCATTAACTAAGAAGAGGAGAGAGAAAGAGAGAGAGCAATAGGCTGACTGATGATGTCATGTTATTGGAGGACATGTTCAAATGTCACAAAGTCTCCAGAAAAAAAAAAAAGAAAAGAAGAACATTTGAATTTAAAAGAATACTCCGACGATTTGGGAGT
Source organism: Epinephelus moara (assembly GCF_006386435.1). Lineage (NCBI taxonomy): Eukaryota > Metazoa > Chordata > Actinopteri > Perciformes > Serranidae > Epinephelus > Epinephelus moara. Next base: position 4,161,312 of record NC_065523.1, on the reverse strand, counting down.
TATGTCCTTTCTCTATCATTTTCATATTGAGACAACATGATTGATATCTTTTTTGTGTCTGTACATCCAGTGGCTGGGTCTCAGCGGTTAGCACTGCGGCTTAGCTTAGCGAATAAAATTTAAGTCTATAGGGGGTCAGTACCCTACTCGTAAAAGTGAACAAATAAACGTTACAGTAACCCTGAAGCTGGCATTTCTACACGTGCATTTAAAATAAACATGTTTAAACATTAATTAGAAAAATGAGAGTCCTTTTTAGTCGTTTTAGAAGAAGTTTGATACACGGAAGTATAGTGTGTTTACGTCCTGTGCTGTGATCCGCGGAGGGATACACCGGTGAGCAGGCACAGGCACAGACGTAGCCTGTAAACAAAACTCAGCTGTTTATTTAGCCTAGCAATATCTCCGGACTATAGTAGCTGCAATGGACGACTTTGAACGTGATTTTGAAGAGTTTCTTGTAGCGTACACAGATCCAGAGCCATACCTGTTTGAGCCAGAGCATACAGATGAGGAACTCCAGGTGTTGGATGCTGAGCGGGCGAGAAGAGAGGCTGAATCCTCCAAGGCAGCGGAACAGCAAGGGACCGAGGGGAGACGGAGGTCAGGGGAGGATTCGTGGTGTAGCTGCGGGGCTTGCCAACCTATGCCTACGGAGGTGGAATCATTTTGCTGCACAGAATGGGATTCGGTGCTACCATCGTTGGGGAGATATATCATCAGGAGAAAAACCGCCGCAGAGAGTGCATCACAAGGAGTGAAAACTTTGCAGCAATCACTAATCCTGGCGTGATTGAAACATTTTTTCATGTTCCTAAGATAAACTGGAAAAAAATGCCCCAGGCCTGCAGGAGCTGATGGACAGCTTTCAGTCGAGTGAATAATACCGTCCGTGTATCCCTCCGCGCAGGGCGTAAACAGACTATAGTTCAGTGTATCAAACTTCTTCTAAAATGACTAAAAAGGACTCTCGTTTTTCAGATTAATGTTTAAACATGTTTATTTTAAATGCACATGCAGAAATGCCAGCTTCAGGGTTTCTGTAACGTTTATTTGTTCACTTTTACTGTAGGCTACTGACCCCTTATAGACTTCAACTGTATTCGCTAAGCTAAGCTGCAACGCTAACCGCTGAGACCCAGCCACTGAACGTACAGACACAAAAAAGATATCGATCATGTTGTCTCACTATGAAATGATAGAGAAAGGGCATAAGGGCTAATTTATGCTCCCTTTACGTATGAAAATGTACATGTCCATTTCAAATGATGTTAGCGTCACTGCCCACATACTTCCATGCGCCCTTTATGTTGGCATGGATGTTAACCAATATATCCACCAGGAGGCAGCCCAGCGTCAAAAGTTTATGACAACAACAAAGTCAAAAACAAACAGTGTGACTGTGGAGGAGATATTGATAATGTACCTTGCATAAAAGACAAAAACAGAGGCAGCGTTGTAGGAGGCGGTGGTCGGTGAGGCTGTTAAATACATCGCGACTGGAGGACGGAGAATTCTTTTCTCTAGTATAGGCTGACCAAACTTCCTCTTTTGCCCAGACATGTCCACTTTTCACGTCCCGTCCGGGGCGTCCGGGGGGGTTTTTATAAACTGATGATAATATCCGGTTTTCCGTGTGTGTTAGAGTGTGGCATGGGCCGCATATTTCTGTCTGAACCCGAACTGAGCCCAACATTATTTAATGACCAAAGCACTGAGTTTTTGTCACACACTTGTTACAGTTACAGGCTATTTAACAGGCCAGGCGTGCGCCGTGGGTGCTCAGCGGAGAGGGAGACCTCCGTGTCTGAGACGGGAGCGGGAGGCGGGAGGTCCGACACTTCCAGCGAGAGGAGAGGGAGAAATAAAACAAAATAAGATAAAATAGGAAAAACCTGTCTCCCCCTTTTATTTTATTTTCAGCGTTTAATCAAGGCGGAGGCGGGCGGCTGGAGGTCCGAGACTTCCAGCGAGGGGAGAGGTAGAGACAAACAGCCAATGTGTGTCTGTGTGTGTTATGTTCAGGTGTTGTCACGTAAATAACAGTGCCCAAGCAATAAACAGGACAGACAATAGGATTTTATTTATTTTTACTCTACATTTTCACTGAAAGCTGACCGAATCCGACCCGAGCCCGAATACAATTTATAGCTACATTTTTGACCAAACCCGGCCCGACCCGTCGGGTACCGTCGGGCTCGGATCGCCACACTCTAGTGTGTGTATGTGTCCCCTGTTGGGGACTATCTGAATTTCTGTCTTTGAGAGATATTATTTTGTAATATAACTGAATTTTCTATCCATACATATAAATTTTAAATATATTAAAATTATAAGGCATCTTTGAGTAAACTGCGAGTATCATTTAAGTAGGCTATGTCGTGGTCGGCCGAGTGTCCTCTTTTTTGGAAATCAAAATATGGTCACCCTGCTCTAGTACTGCCGATGAGAGAAATTGAATTGTTATTTCTTCTTTGTGTCTCACTAGAGCTACGTATCGGGTAGTGACAGCAACACTACCGCCACGGTTCCCGGTGGTACTGCTCCGTTTGGCCCGTATCCGTAAGCTTTATGGAACGTGCAAAAATACGGACGAAATGAACGCGGAGCACGGACAGAAGGCTCCGTCCGTATCCGGATCCGTATTTAATGTTGAGCATAAATGGGCCTTAACTCCTAAATCATTGGGGTATTCCTTTAAGTCTGTTATGTTATAATGTAATTGAGAAATTGAAGAAGAATTGAGAAATCTATAATAAACAGTTCAACTGAACATTTTTTGCCTGCCCATTTTTTTGGCTGACAGTTTTTCTGATCACTTAGATAATGCTAATTTGACATAAAATAAAAAGAATAAAAGTAGCTTTGCAAGTAGCTACTTTTGCCATTTTCTTGTAGCGTAGCTTGCTACATTTCTCTGGAGATAGCTCCAATGTACTGAAAGTTAATTCTGATGTAGAGTAACTCGTAGCTTAGCTCACTACATTTTCGAAGCAGCTTGCCCAATACTGCAAAGAACCCTACATATGCAGAAACACAGTGTGTGCGCACTGTAATGGTTTTGGGTCCGTGTAGCTCTTTGGAGTGAGACGACAGGCAGAAACTCACTTCCACACGCGTGTGGGATTTCACAAATGCTCATAGTTTATTTTTACATCAACTTAAAAAACACTCCAACCTTACCAAGCCTGGTTGTACGGCTACTACCTTTTCATACATGAACAGAATAGTCGCTACACGTACTTCAACCATCACTGTTGTGTTGAGAGACAAAAGAAAAAGCAGGAGCACATAGGTATCCGTCCAACCAGCGTTGGGTGCGCTTTCAACAGACTCAAATCATAACAAGCGCTGCTTGATGACGTTGCTGTTAAGCAACACAGTATACACCATGTTAAAGGCACATTTCATATATTCAACTGTTACAGCACGCACGCATGCACGCACGCACACACACACACACACACACACACACACTGCATTCAACATGTCATACACACTATGTTAGAATCCTTTGAACTGCAATAGTAATCACCATGCTTACCCCCGTCCCTCCTCTCATTCAGATACATCACTTCCGTCGCCTTGATAACCCGCCTGAGCCCACCCCACTGGTGACACCACCACAGTCCTCTGATGATGAAGAGGTGATGACAATGATAACAATGTATGTGGCTCTTATCATGGCATTAACAGTGGGTTTTTCATTAGAAAGATATGTGTGTGTTGTAAATTTACAGGATGTATGTACATATCTATCGCCGGCTGCCAGCCCGCCTCGGACGCTTGGCGCAATTGGGATTGGCTCATCATCGCCTAGGGAACAGCCTCTACACCCCTCATTCCCGTCTCCAAGGAAACAGCCCCACCATCCCTCCTTCTCATCCCCCGAGGGCCCTGCCACCCTCTCCTGCCATCTGCCTCTCTATATGAACACTGAGCATGCTCAGTCATGGCCCTCCATTAACGTGAGTAGAAGACAATGATGACAATTACATAAAGCAACTTACAGAGTCTGATTACAGCAGCCAAAAGATGTTAAATGCAAAAATGAGAGGACCAGACACCATGGCACTGTAAGCAGAAATAGCATACTATCTACAGGACTTCAAGGCAGAAAAAAATTATTTTGTGTTGAGAAATATGAGAAATAAATACATAAAATATGACACTCCTACTTGAAAAAAAAAAGAGTGGGCAATTTGAAAACAGAAAAATTTAAATTTCTTTTGATTTAAAGGGATAGTGCACCCAAAAATGAAAATTCAGCCATTATCTACTCACCCATATGCCGACGGAGGCCCTGGTGAAGTTTTAGAGTCCTCACATCCCTTGCGGAGATCGACGGGGGGAACGGGCAGCACACCTAATGGCAGACGGCGCCCCAGACTAAC
>NC_065523.1:4130363-4156375 GCF_006386435.1 Epinephelus moara | reverse complement strand
TGCCATTAGGTGTGCTGCCCGTTCCCCCCGTCGATCTCCGCAAGGGATGTGAGGACTCTAAAACTTCACCAGGGCCTCCGTCGGCATATGGGTGAGTAGATAATGGCTGAATTTTCATTTTTGGGTGCACTATCCCTTTAAAAAATTGAAGATTTTTCACTGTCTGACCAATAAGGGAAGACAAATCTGTACACACAACACTGACATACTGTATTATCACCTTATAATGTTAGCAGACACCTACATGTTTACAGGTGCACCAGAAAACATTAGCATTTATTTATTATGTTGTTTTCCGACCACTGACAGGTGAATGTAAAGTTTAAAATATATAAAGACTTACAGTTACAGATAACAAGCAGACAATAAAAACAACTACAAACACTAAAAAACAATAAAATAAAAACATTAATGACATTAGACAGTGGCAAAAACAATACAAAAAAACATTGATGATGTCACATGAAACCCTACATTTGTGAATCTACAAATTATTCAGCAACCATTTCTTGAGATCTGATTTAAAACTCCTCTCAGCTGAGTTTAACTTAAGCAAGACAGGCAGCTTGTTCCACTGACTAGTGGCTGTATATAAAAAAGTATTTTTCCCATAATTTGTTTTAAATCTCATAGGAATAAAATTGGTTAGACCGCCTCTAGTGTTGTGGGAGTGGTTGTTTTTTACTAAATTAAAATAGTTGGATAGGTAAGAAGGTGCAGATTTATAGACAATCTTTTGGGAGATGATGAGTGTCAGTTTGTTTGGCAGGGTTCAAAATGGGGACATCCTATTAAAAATGGCAGATGTAAATGATATCAAGAAGCTGTCTAAGTTGTTGTAAATTCATGTACAGAAACAACTCTTAAATTGACATATTTTTTGATCAATTTGAAAATCATTAAGCTAACTGTTCCGACCAACCTCTACTACAGGATCTGTGTTGGCTGTAAATGACATGGGCGAGACAGATACATCACTCGCTACTGATGGTCAAGGCCAAACAAAATGACCTTCTTATCAACAGGAACTTGGCTGACATAAACACGGTGTCAGGCTGTGTGGTTGAACCAGTCTAGCTAGGAAATATATACTGCTACTGGGCAATTAATACCCAGAGTAATTGTGTATATATATTTTTTCATTCACTGCGATACTGAGTGACAATTGTGGTGAGTAATAATGGCTTTGTTAGATCTGTGCCAATGAAAGTCAGATCAATCAATCAATGACCCTTTCTAAAACTTGCTTTATGTTGCATTTCGAACAGCATTGCAAAGGAAAAATCAAAAGCAGCCCAAGCTTACCAATCACAGTTCTTGCTGTCTCCATGTGACATCAGCAACAACATAGCTACAGTGTCAAAATGCATAGGCTCTGAAGCTATGCCCTAACCAGACATAAGAGAGGTTTATTTCAGTTCAGTATTTACCTGAGGGGGCCTTAATGTTAGACAGTACTAAGATCTGGTCTGGTGAGCATTGGTTTCCAGTTTGAGAAGAGGAGTGACATACTGAGGCAACTTTTGCAGGAGACAAATGATAGAATGCCGATCTTGCCCTCTTGAATGTAGTTTATAGTTTATAAAAAAACTGAACTGTTTAAAAGTCATCCAGCCCTTTAATTACACTATTTTTGAATGAGCACAATTTAAACCATATAAAATTTATGAAACAGTCATCAATATAACCTTTCTTACTTTACAATAACCTCTTTTTCAGAAAAAAAGCCTTCTAACTATATATATCATAATGCCCTCTCTAATATCTATTTTATATTTCTATGAAAACATCAGCAAAGGTTAAAGTTATACTATTTCAAACATCTGCATTATTCAATTTTCTCTCCAGAAACAAAGTTTGAGACTACACTTGAACACTTCATAATAACAGTAATATTTACCTCTCCCCAATACTTTTTAGTGAATAGATGTAATCATAATGTAACACAGTGCAACCTGTAAAAGCTGTTTGTTCCAGCTACAGCTGTTAACAGCTAACATTAACTAGCTCTCTTCCAGCTGATGTCAACACAGATTTGTTGTTCACAATGTAGCACTATCAGGGAAAAAATGATGTGTCCTCTGATGAATCAATAGCAAGTTCTCTGCATTCTTTCATCCATAAACCATACCTGGGACAACAGGATGCTGTAACTCTCGAGCCCTGTTTTTTAACCTATGCAAAATTGATGTGACATGACAGAAAATCAGTGGCCTCTGCCACTGGTGTATGTCATCTTATTTGCCAATAGGCTGATGGCAATCAACAAGGCAAATAATGGCCAACACTGATGTTTAGCTGATAAATCGGTGCATCCCTACTACGACTGGATTTTTTTTTTTTTTCATAACTTGAGGTTCAACTATTTGACACCTGTGTCTTTCTCTGTCTGTAGTTATGGATGGAGTCAGAAGAAAGTGCTGTTCGTAGCTGTCCTCTGTGTCAGCTGACCTTCCCAACTGGTTACCCTGATGACGCTCTCATCAAACATATCGACTCCCACTTGGAGAACAGCAAGATCTGACTTTTTTCTTTTTCTTTTTCTTCTTTTTTTTGTTTTTTTATCAAGCATTTTATACCCATCACCTGAGATGCGTACCAGACCCATCTTGATTGTTTTATGTTTAGGTTTTATCTAGGAATGGTTTGATGAGCCTGCATGCTTCTTTCTATGGAACTTCCCCACAATAGCCACAGTCTTCTGGTAGAGGGGTTGGAAGCCTTGCTCAAAGACATCCCCCTCTGCCCTTCCATCCAAATTGTGGAATCTAACCAGCGACCTTCCCATAACAAGACAAGTTTTTTTTCTTTTGTTTTGTTTTTTCTGTCCTCCAGTCTCAAGAGTTCATCACTGCATTTTCAGGTTGTAAATCTTTTTATTTGTTTTTCATTAATGACACATGTACATTGCCTAACATGTCTCACAGAGCTCCATATCAGTGATTTTGGATTAAATGGTCAAATGATTTGTTCAGAAGTGATAACAAAATTAATACCATATAGTCAAGAAGACATATAGTCAGTTTCCATTTATATGACACAGGCACAATTGATAGTTTAAGGATAGAATTATGGATACAGTAAACACATAAGGACAATTATGAGAGTGAAAGAAACCAATCTAAAGACCAGTGGAGCTCTAAACCAAACTATATATAAAGTCAAGTGTGAAATGCTCCGATGGTATCAAGTAATTTAAAGCAACACAATTGAGTTTTTTAGCCCTCAAAATATATATCCAAGATCCTTGTGATGGTACATAAACTCACAATAGGTTGGATGACATCTCCGTCATTGCTTGAGAACGTCTGTTTTGCTTGCTCTGGCACTATGCAGTTTCGGGGTTCGGGTAGGAACCCAGACACAAAAAGGACTACCAAATTTGGCTGCTTTACGGCATACATCATATCCCCCTCCTCTCTTTAGAGTAGCGTAGCCGAACCGAGGTGAACAAAGTTAGATGTGGTTGGCAAGGCTGAAGCGACAAAGAAAAGGAAAAAGGTGAAGGTGTTGTCTGAGGAGACAAAGAAAAGAATACAGGAGAGCGATAAAACAAGAGCTTGAACAAGGATTAATATTGGCCCGGCTTTTACACGCTGGTGAGAGCTGAAAGAGGAGGAGGGATACCCGACTGATGGTGACCTGGCGCTGTTACTGCTGTTACCCTCTACGTAGGAGACTCACTGTCTGCAGGTCGGCTGCCTCAGGTACATTTTAAGATAAAGTGTTAGCCTACATACAGACAGCTTTCATTTTAATTTGTCTTTAACAGTTTGCTGTTAGCACCGCAAGCGCGATGTGCTTGTGTCGACCGCAATCGTAAATCATAATAGCGGTGAATGAGAGACTGCGGACAGAGCAGATTGAAATATGGCTTTCTACATGCTGATCACATGTATTGATAAAGTANTATGTTAGGAGGAGGTCAGCCCTGACATGCAGAGAGCAACTCATTTATGAGTTTCAAAAATGAATGAATAAATAAAGCAATCGGCCTAATCATGTATGTACAAAATGCTATAAGGCTACTTTACCTGTTCTGAAGACATGATGATCACGCATTACACGGCCAGCTTCAGGAAGTTCACCGGTATCGTTGGCTTGTCAACAAATGCACGCTCAGAAAGTTTTTTGCGACAGTCGTAACAGACAATACAGTTTTTCGTCTGTAGGGGGGACCCCATGAGGTAAAAAGCGCAATCCTCCATTGTGTTGCTTTAATGAAAAATGAGAACTACAGCGAAAAAGCACATACTGCCATCTTGTGGTGTGGTAATGAAAGTGCCTTGGTTAAATCACAACCTTTATTTTGAAAAGGCAAAGATCTATGGAAGCCCATTTCAGCTACTTGAAAATAACAATATGATTTTTTTTTTTTTTCATTGTGAAATGTGTTTTTCCCCATAATTATTATGTATTATCTCACAATTATGATTTAGTGCAGGCATGTCCAAAGTCTGGCCCGGGGGCCAATTGTGGCCCGCAGACCAATTTTAATCGGCTCTCAGCTTGACTTTCAGAATATACCATATGTGGCCCTTTACACAATAATGGCTAATCGAGCAAGATCACTTCATATTTTTACCCTTTACCTCACAATAATAGGATTATCATACAGTTTGTAGACAGGCATCAAGTAGTAATAGTTCATTAAGAGATAAAAATGGTTGCATTTGTCTCACTTTTTTAAAAACCCATTTGATGCGAGAATCAGTTGGCCCCCAGGTATTTTCTCGATGTTTTGTCTGGCCCCCATTCAAAAAAGTTTGGACCCCCCTGATTTAGTATGTCATAATCATGGGAAAATTTCTTTTAACTATACAGATTCTGAAATTCTTTTTTTTTTTTTTTCAATTTTTAATGAATATTGTCTGTCACATTACAAGCAAAAACAAAACAAAACAAAAAAACATTCCACAGAATTGTGCAGATTTTTTATAATGGATCACCCTAAACTGTAAGAAAAAAAACTTTATTTCTTAACTTGTAATTTAGTACTTTTACAGTAATTATGAGTTATTATCTAATTATGTGATAATATCTAACAAGTGTCATGTAGTATATTATAGTAATCACTTATGACCTACGAAGAAAGATTATGATATTTTATGACATTATTAGAGAACTCTGACTTAATGTATCTCATAATTCAGAGTTAAGGTTTTATTATGAGATACTAAGTCATAAGTATAACATTTTATCACATAATTAAAGGCAGGAAGTAATAATTCTTTGTTCATATTAATGTTAAATTATTTCTGATTTTGTCCAGAATTTTAAAGCCAATCATTTCATTTTGTGCAGATCTATAGAGATATTTGCAAAAGATGACAACATGAGGCATAACATGTTTTTCAGTAGAATCCAGTTTTACAGATATTTCCAACTGAAACATTCCACATTCATGAGTTTATGTATTTGTTTTTGGAGAAATGCTCCACAGGTTTCACAATTACTCAAAAGACAGTAAAACCATGAGAAAATGACACTTGTCATCACTTCTGTTTTATCTGAGCCACTGCATTGAAAAGACCTGGACTCATCTTGAGAAACTATGGGCAGATATTTAACTGACTGTAACTGATTTTCTGACTCTTAGCTGTTATTGTTTCAAGGATGAAAGCCAAACTTATTAAGCAAAAAAAGAGAGAATCTGATTTATACCTTTGACTCATTCAGATGGATTTACAGTATGAGCAGCAAGTCAAGGGTTCACTGTCTTGCTTAAGGACCCTTCACCACAACACTTTGACTGTGGCTGGATGCACACTGACTGTCAAACAGAGTCACTTCTTCGAATAAGAAGCCAATATAAAGCTGTGGGAGAGAACAGTTAATTCTTATTACTTATTTTCTAGCTTTCTCCAAATCTTTCAGCCATATCACATTCCAGATTGTGTGATCGATTGATGGGTTTTGCAGACTTGATCTGCTGATGTAGACCATGTGACGTGGATAAAAGCTTCAGAAAAAGCTAGTTAATTGGTTGATTTAATTTGTTTTGAGATATTTGTTGCTGGGATTGTTACCTCTACCACAATACAATGGAATCTGATTCATTCATTTCTCACAACATTTAAAGGCAACATGCAAATCAGCCATAAATGTCCGCCTCCCTTGAGCTAAATGCTAACCATAGCATGCTACAGCCCAGTCTCCAGAAGAAAATGTTGGCATTCTACATTTCTGTAAACCACAGATTTGTTACATTCAATGTTTCTAAAGTGATGGAACATATGAGCTGATGTTGTCATCGGGAGGTGGAGAGGATGGTGGGAATAGACACCCAGACAAGACTGCTGCCAAGCTGCAGTCTACTGTCAGAGACTGATCAACAGCAACACCAGTTGTTTTTTGTCAACCCTTCACTGCGTTTCCTAGCGGGTTTGAGCTACCAAACCTGGGCATTTTTCACAAATGCATCAGGATGTTTCCCAGTGGTTTATCCACTGGACCTGGGCATTCATCACCAACACGTTGTGGTATTTCCCTGCGGGGTGTAAGCGACTGGACCTGGGCCGTCATCACCGACACATTGTGGCATTTCCCAGTGGCATTTGAGCCACCAAACCTGAGCATTTTTCACAGACACATTGGGACGTTTCCCGGCAGGGTTTGGGCCACCAAACCTGGGCATTTTTTCACTAATGCATGTTTCTCAGTTGCGTTAGAGCCATTGGAACTGGGCCTTCATCACTGACATATTGTGGCATTTCTCAGTGGAGGTTTGAGCCATCAAACCTCTGCATTTTTCACCAATGAATCTGCCCGTTTGCAAACAGGGTTTGAACCACCCAACCTAGGCATTTTTCCCCAACAAATCTGGGCATTTCCCAGCTGGGATTGAGCCACCAGACCTGGGCATTTTTTCACCAGCAAGTCTTGGCGTTACCCTGCGGGGTTTGAGCCACCAAACCTTGGCGTTTCTCACAGATACATCAAGATGTTTCCCAGCAGGGTTTGAACCTCCAAACCTTGGTGTTTTTCACCAATGCATCAGGATGTTTTTTAGTGGCATTTGAGCCACTGGACCTGGGCCTTCATCACTGACAAATTGCAGCATTTTCCTGTGATGTTTCAGCCACCGGACTTGAGTCTGTCACTGACACAGGGTGGCTTATTTCAGTGGCATTTGAGCCACCAAATCTGGCCATTTTTCACAGACGAATCAGGACGTTTCCCAGCAGGGTTGGAGCCACCAAACCTGGGCGTTTTTCACTGACACACTGTGGCATTTTCAAATGGCATTTGAGCCACAAAACCTGGGTGTTTTTCACCGTCGCACATTTGGACATTTGTCATCAGGGTTTGAGCCACTGAACCTGGGCATTTTTTTTATTAACACATCATGGCATTTCCCAGTGGCTTTTGTGCCACCAAACATGGGTATTTTAAGTCAAAACATGATGTTTTCCTGACCATAAGTGCGTAAGTGCAACAGGGACATGGTTTCTTTATTCCAATCTCCTCCATTGTATTATTGTAGAGGCAGAAATATCTGAAACAGTTCTCAGAAAGCTGTCCCAAAAAAGTTGCCATTGAACTTATTTAAGTGTGTAATCGTAACATGGCTGTGTGAATTAAACCACACAGACTCCTTCGAAAACAAAACCTAATCACTTAAAATCAGATGCCCTGTGTTTGTTTGAACTCTGCCCACTTCATTAGCCTCAGTGTGGTGTTCTGTCTCCACCTGGTGAAGGGATGACAACAACTGCAAAGACAAACACAGCTGGATGTGTGTCCCACTGCCTCTATGAGAAGTCTGTAATGGAAGCGCTGGATTTTCTCTTACTGTTTCACTTAGACACAGATCACAACTGTGGGTCTTTCCAACACTGCATTCAATATGTTAATGCGAATGCATACTCACATACTTTTTACTTTAACACAGTGGAATTACTCGACTGGTTTTGTCAAAATGTGGACTTGACAAACTGATTTTAAGTGCAGGTGCACTGGTGTACAAAGTAACATGTATGTACAATATTACACTGCTGTATTGTACAGTACAAATACTAGGTTAGGGCTATAACATGATAAGTGATATCAGGATTCCCTTTTATGGTTGTATTTTTCTGTTTGAATCTTTTTCACTTTAACCTCTCTGTAAAACCTCTTGGAAAGTATGAATCTTTCTCTTTTTTTCTGGTCATGTTTAGGAGTTGGCAGTTAGCTCTATTACTGTGGGTGCTATGTAGCTGCCTCTCTCTTAAATGAATGAAAGTGGATGTGAAGTGAATGACTTAGGAACAGCATTAAAACAATTTATGTCAACTTTGGTTTTATTTTTTGTAGCTTCAGCTATTTTGATTACATTGTACTCACTAAAGTAATTTCCCTGTTGGGTTTATTTTTTGCAATGTTGCCGTGTTCCCAGATCTCAGGATCTACTTTTGGAGCTACAATGTTACTATTCATAAGAGAAATAATTGATAAAAGCACAAAAACAAGGTCCAAGGATCCAGGATCAGTGTGTGAGATTTAGGGGGTTTTAGTGGCATCTACTGGTTAGGATTGCAGATTGTAACCAGATAAAACTTCTCCCTGTTAGAAGTTAGTGTTAGTTAGTGTTCATTGTTCAGGAAGTTTTTACTGGGAGCTGAATTATCCGCAGAGGTTTCCCCCTCTTCGAAATAAAAACACCTGATGATTTATACTGGTGAAAACATCGAATAAAGCGGTTTCATGTTACAAATCAGTGTTTCTCTGACACTGTTTGGCATGTCAGAGATGGGCAGCTAGCCCAGCACCTGCTTATGTGTGCCCATCTTTGTTTTCTGATAACTTAAGATCCAGGGAGCAGTTGTTTTCTCCTAAAGGCTAAATTTGTTCCCCAAATACCAGAAAACAGTTGTAGGAAGAAATTGCAACAAAAATGAACTCAGTTAGATCTATAACGTAGAATCAAAAGCATATCCATTGGGTTCTCCTGGGGGGTATTCCAGAAAGCGGGTTTAGTGAAAACTCTGAGTACGTTAACCCTGAAATGAGGGAAACTCTGGGTTTTCAGTTCCAGAAAGAGTCAATCACCATGGCAACTGACTCTGTGAATCTAACCTGCTCGCTGGTAGGTTTTCTTTGAGAAACCCTGAGTTCAACCTGTCTCCTCCCTACTGCTGAGCTTGAAGCAAGCTGTCAGACAGACATGGGTTGTTCGTATGTAGGAAATAAGATCAATATCGAGGCAGAATTAATTCACAATTCTTTACGCCGGGAGAGGATCTTCAGACCCTGTTTAGATGTGCTGTCATTCCCCAATGAATATCTGTTTGAATGGTACCGTTTTTTCATTAGGCTCAATCATTTACCTGACACACATATCAAATCTGACACACCGCAGACGTGCACTCTCATCAGAGCAAATGTTGTGGATCACGCTACGTTTTTTTGTGCACGGTAGCTTTTTTATTTGATACTGGTGGCCTACAGTACATAATGAAATAGCCACTGAATGAGGTTATTTAAGCTACTCTGTTTAATAAATCAAATATGAATAAAACTAAAGAAAGGTACAGTCATGGCCAAGTAAAATATGCCTTACCTGTCTGAATGATGTTTATATATTTCATTTTAAGCTGCTCTCAAGTGTGTTTTTCCCCTGTGAGATTGCACCTACATGAAAATCAGAATTTATTCAAAATCACTTTTTCACCTGTATACTACAATTTTAATTAAGTGTGGTTAAATGTAAATTAATGGCAGGGCTCTCAAGGTTTTCAAATAAGTCATCAACCATCTAAAAAATGCTTAAAATAGCTGCTGCTAGCAAGGATTCTTTTTTAATATTTTTTGGGGGGGGGCATTTTGCCTTAAATTGACAGGACAGTTAAGTGTGAAAGGGGGAGAGAGACAAAGGGAGTGACATGCAGCAAGGTGCCACAGGCCAGAGTCGAACCCGAGCCACTGCGGCAAAACCAACCTATATGGGACGCCTGCTCTATCTACTGAGCCACCAACATCCCGCTAAAAATGATTCTGCTTGCTAAATTTCACATGCTGCCTCTCTCTCCTAGGCAGCTTTAACGGTGTTACTTTTTTATGAAATATATGCCCATATTCGCTGTAGGCATTCATGAGCACCTCCAATTCCACAGGTGTAAAATAAGTTGATCGCTTTTTCTCTCCGGTTGCCATGGTGAATCGAGGTATCGAGGCTCCATTGATGATGGCTTTTTATTGTTGTGCACGCGCTTAACTCAAGGTGTACCTACTTAGAGTTGACTGAACTAATTCAAATCAGCTGTTCTGGAACCGGATACTCAGAGTTTCCCATCTCAGGGTAAGTCAACTCAGAGTTCAGGATTAGACTCAGAGTTTGCAGAACCTCCTACCTGGAATACCCCTCTGGTCGCAGAACACTCCTCTTGGAGTTTGTTAGTTTTTTCATTTACCGTCATAAGCTCGATCATGTTGCAGTTAAGATAGAGTCAGAGGTACCTTACGTTTTTTGGGGGGGTTTTTTAGCTTGCTTTGGTTGCTAAGGTCTTTTGTACAACGGTTTATACCTTAAAGGATAACTTAGGTATTTTTCAACCTGGGCCCTATTTCCCCATGTGTATGTGTGCGTATGATTCATAGGTACAACTCGTTCTAAAATTGTTCAGTATTGAGGGAGGCGGATGCAGCCAGCAGCCGCGAAACGAGCTAAAACGGTAACGGGGGCAAATGTGTCCCGTGTAAGTTTGCGGATTTAAAGTGCTTTTTTTCGCCACTGACCGGTTCAGATCGCCAGTGCTATCTCTGTAAATAGCATAGTAAACGTTTCCCTTACCTCTGGGCTATGTGTGACGTCATCTCGCGAGAGCTTTGCTCCACTGTGTCTGTAGCTCTCTCTACTCGTGGGGCAGCCGTTTTCTTGAGGAAGAGGTGTTTCGGGATTGGATGTCTTCTCTTCTCCGGGTGGCAGTAGTCATCTTGGGAGAAGTGAGCACTGCAGACCCGATGGTCTGCAAGGCGTAGTGTCTGGACAGGAGTGTTGGCATCCATTTGTAGCACAACTAGTCACAACTTCAGCATCTCGCCGTCTGACAAAGGCAGCCTATGAAAGCTGTACGGGGTGTTGCGCGACATCCTGTTCTTGCAATTCAGATAAGCACAAACACGAACCACTGTTTTCAATCGATGCAGTAAAACTCTCAGCTGTACTCCGGGACAACTGTTTTCAATCGATGCAGTAAAACTCTCAGCTGTACTCCGGGACAACCGGCGCCACTCGGAGCGGCGCTCTGCATGGCTCCTCTGTTTTCTTCCGGCAACAAGCAAAGCTCTCGCGAGATGACGTCACAGCCCAGAGCAAGTGAAGGGTAAGGGAAACGATTAGTATGCTATTTACAGAGATAATACTGGCGATCTGAACTGGTCAGTGGCGAAAAAAAGCACTTTTAATGCGCAAACTTATACAGGGACGCATTTGCCCCTGTTACCGTTTTAGCTCGTTTTGCAGCTCCCGGCTGCATCCGCCTCCCTCAATACTGAACCAATTTTAGAAAGAGTTGTACCTATGAATCATACGCACACATACACATGGGGAAATAGGGCCCAGGTTGGTCCTTTAAGTAAAAAACTAAGACAAGGAGAACACCATAAATAAGTGAACATTTTAAGGAAACCTTAGGGAGAAGACTTAAGGGTATTTTGTGCAACCGATTTTTATTTTGAGGAAACCTTAACTAAGACTCTGTCAACCTAAATGTCAACCTAAGGAGTTTTGTGCAACCAGCCCCAGATGTTCAAGAAGTTTTTTACCGAGGGCCAGATTATCCACAGAGGTCTTTTTATCTTCAAAACAAACAGACCTGGGGGGTGTTCCAGGTAGGAGGTTCAACAAACTTTGAGTCTAATCCTGAACTCTGAGTTGACTTACCCTGAGATGGGAAACTCTGAGTATCCGGTTCCAGAACAGCTGATTTGAATTAGTTCAATCAACTCTGAGTAGGTACACCTTGAGTTAAGTGTGTGCACAACCACAATAAAAAGCCATCATCAATGGAGCCCCGATACCTCAAGTCACCATGGCAACCGGAGAGAAAAGGGGATCAACTTATTTTACACCTGTGGAAGTGGAGGTGCTCATGAATGCCTACAGCGAATATGAGCATATTTTCCGTAAAAAAAAGTAACACAGCTAAAGCTGCCAAGGAGAGAGAGGCAGCTTGGGAGAAAACTGCGGCCCGAGTCAACGCGTAAGTTTGAATGCACTTGTCCATAAATTTAACATTGTATTGTAGGACTTTGAGATTATTTTATAATGTAAAGTGCGTTACAAATAAAATGTATTATTATCATTATTGTTATTATTATTAACATTTAACCATACTACTGTAAATTAAAGTCATAGCATGCAGGTGAAAAAGTGGTGAAGTGGTTTTGAATAAATTCTGATTTTCATGTAGGTGCAATCTCACAGGGGAAAATGCACTTGGAAACAGCTTAACATGAAATATGAAAACATCATTCAAACAGGTAAGGCATATTTGACTTGGCCATGATTGTACCTTTCTTTAGTTTTATTCATATTTGATTTATTATTAAAAATACTGTTTCAACTTTTATGTCCTCTTGCCTAATATCCTGCTTAGTAACATTTGAGTTCTCTCTTCTAAAGAGCTACCATTTGCAAAAAAACATTTGCTCTGATGAGAGCGCACGTCCGCGGTGTGTCAGATTTGATATGTGTGGCAGGTAAATGATTGAGTCTAATAAAAAACAGTACTGTTCAAACAGATATTTACTGGGGAACGACAGCACATCTAAACAGGGTCTGAAGATCTTCTCCCAGCGTAAAGCATTGCAAATTAATTCTGCCTCGATATTGATCTTATTTCCTACATACGGACAACCCATGTCTGTCTGACAGTTTGCTTCAGGCTCAGCAGTAGGGAGAAGACAGGGTGAACTCAGGGATTCTTAAAGAAAACCTGCCAGCTAGCAGGTTAGGTTCACAGAGTCAGTTGCCATGGTGATTGACTCTTTCTGGAACTGAAAACCCAGAGTTTCCCTCATTTCAGGGTTAACATACTCAGCGTTTTCACTAAACCCACTTTTTGCCCGTTCCTAAACACTTAGACACTTTTGGATTACATTTCGTACAAACTAGTTTGTTTGAACCATACTTAACCCTTAAGCCCATTTATTGCCACTGAAGAAGTAAATCTTTTTAGTTTAACCAAAACAATTTTGGAATTCAAGGTGCACTTAATGAATTCTTCCGCAGCTTTAAATCACATCTCATTGTGTATGTCAAGGAAAGTTTGCCCAGTAGTCACAGCAATGACTCAGTTGTTATCATGTGACCTACATTTGTAATTTCAGGAAAGATGACATACAGAAGCAAATATTCAATGTTTC
The DNA here is from genome assembly GCF_006386435.1 of Epinephelus moara. Classification (NCBI taxonomy): domain Eukaryota; kingdom Metazoa; phylum Chordata; class Actinopteri; order Perciformes; family Serranidae; genus Epinephelus; species Epinephelus moara. Next base: position 4,143,025 of record NC_065523.1, on the reverse strand, counting down.
ATTCATTATCCATAACTGCTTGTCCTGTTTAGGTCTGCGCGGGGGCTGGAGTCTATCCCAGCTGACATTGGGTGAGAAAGCAGACTATCACTGGGCTGACAAAGTGGCCTCTTTTACACTGCCTGTTCAAGGTGGGAACATCACGCCATTATTTCGCCATGCAGTTCTGTATAAAAAGGTATGACTGCACAATTGGGGGACAGAGTTGTCTTGCCTCTGAGCTGGGAATGGAGGCAATAACAGTGCTTATGACGGGATCATGGGCAGCATGAGTGTAACGTTTTGATGACATGTTATGCATGAGACCCACCACGGGAAATTTAAAAAGTAGGTTGTAGCAGTCAGTGGCTAACTCAAAGAAAAATCAAATCAAATCAACTTTATTTATATGGCACTTTTCATACAACAGTAACACAAAGTGCCTCACAGAGGTTAAAAACAACAAAGATCCAAACAGAAAACAAAAAGAAAAGAGAAAACCCAACCCTCCCACCCAACAAAAAGCTATTTAGCTCATAAAATTGAGTTAGTAGCTAGGTAAGAATGATCTAAAACAGAGACATAAAATGCATCAAAACTAAAACCTATAGGCTAACTAAAATAACAAAAGATAAAGGTTAAATGAGATAAGAACGTAAAAAGAGGAAGGGTAAGAATATAAAAAATAAATAAAAAATAGATAATAGATGGATAAATCGGTTATAAGAGGAATTTAAAATAGATAAATAAAGAGATCAGTTAAAAGCCTGATTAAAAAGATGAGTCTTGAGCCTCTTTTTAAAAACATCAACAGTCTCTGCAGCTCTGAGGTTCTCCGGCAGGCTGTTCCACAATCGGGGGCCATAATAATTAAATGCCGCCTCCCCGTGTGTTTTAGTCCTAACTTGTGGTATGGTTAAAAGGCCAGTGCCGGAGGACCTCAGGGTCCGCGAGGGTTGATATGGTAAAAGCAGGTCAGATAAATAAGAAGGCCCAAGACCGTTAAGACATTTAAAAACTAATAAAAGAACCTTAAAAACGAAAGAAAAAAAGAAGAACAGTGGCTAATAGAATGTCAGCAAATTGGGAAGACAATGAGGTCTGGGAGCTCCTTATCCGTCCAAGCAGAAGACAAGCTCAGCTGCCATATTACAGAGACAGTAAATGATTGTTATTGCTATGTTTTGTCATTGTTATTGTTTAGAAAGCGCTGCCGATGCGTATGTTATATGTCACGCTACAGGCTGCAGCTATTGTGTTACATGTCATGTATAGAGACTGCAAGACAAAGACAGATACCTGGAAGAAGGTAACTGAAATCACTGGTATATCTGGTAAGTAATAGGCTCATATATAAGTATAGATCCATGTAAACAAATGCAAACCACATACCATTAAAGCTAGGTGAACGGGTAGGCTAACTAGAAAGGATATAATAATTTACTATTTATTACAATATAATAAATAATATAATTTACTATTTTTTTTTCCAATAAATCAGCTTGTAATTATGCTTGACACAGAATTTTATAAATATTCAGAGGGAGAGGTGTTGATTTTTCTGTCTGTTGTGTATAGTTGAGGATTGTAAGAAGAGGTGGAAAAGTTTAAGGGACACCTACAGAAGGGAAAGGAAGAAAGAGAAGGACAGGTGTAGGCAATACAGCCAGATAATGAGTTTCCTCAACCCCTTTATGGAGGAAAGAGCCACGAGCAGCAACATGCGTGGAAGTGCCAGCCAGACCAATAGTCAGGGGCAAGGAGATGAGGATAATGCCACCACCAGCCAGGTCACAGAGCCCAGCAGTGAGAGAGAGTGAAGAGACATACACCCTCTTCCTAGAGCCTGCACCCCCTGAGCCTGAAACCCCATCATCTACACCCACACTCACACCCACAATCACACCCACACCATGTACCTCCAGGGCACATGTTGGCACCCTCTCTCCTTTTGAGAGGCAGCTGATGGGTGCTATGGAGAGGGCTGTGAGCCAGTCAACACCCCCTGACCCAGACAGACTCTTCTTCGAGGGTTTTCTCCCTGACCTCAAGGCCCTGTCAGCTCGGAGGAAGGCAGATGTGAAATTTAAAATTCATAAGCTGATTTTTGAGGCAACCTGCCAACAGGCAGATGAACAAGAGGGCTAATTTTGGATTTTTCTTGGGGGTTGGAGGGGTGGGATGTGAATTTTTTGTTAGGGAAATTGTTGTTAAACTCCCGCTATTTGTTGTTATTGTTATACAAGTCAAGCCCTGCGATAGTCTGGCGACCTGTCCAGGGTGTACCCTGCCTCTCGCCCAATGTCAGCTGGGATAGGCTCCAGCCCCCCTGCGACCCTCAAGAGGATGAAGCAATTAGAAGATGGATGGATGGATGTTATACAAGTCAAATTTATTTAACTCTTGTGCTGTTGCCTGTTGACTACCCTCCTGTTGTCCTCCTGGGTCAAATTGGTTTGACTGGTTATAAAGCATGTAGCACAAAATTATCACCCATTTTAGAATGTATGGTCAGTAGACCTCATTTACATAAAATTATACCTCATTTTGGAGTAAAAATCAGCAGAAATTCAGAATTATTTTGACTATAGTTAAACTCAGAGGCATATATTCTATGATGTTTTTTTATTTATTTTATATCAACGATTATGATTGATTAACTGTTAACATTATGCATGCTGCAGATGCATTCTGGACTGAAAGGTAAATAGATTTTTTGTGTGATGTTATTAGATTGTGACAAGATTAATTCAATTAATTCAAGAGAGGGTTGAAAATGTGACTGCATATAAACTTTAGTTACTACAATCAATAGAGGGTCAATATTTGGAATTATAAATAATGAAACTTGGAATTAGACTCTGTCTTTGGTAAAAAAAAAAATGAATAATGATAAACTATGTATGGTGTGAACAATATTATTTCTGAACCAGACAATGAAGAACAAAAAAATGACCAACAGGAAAAGGAAAACATGCCTTTTAGTTTAATGTATTGGACAACACCATCCAACCTTTTTGTTGTAAACATCTTTGACATTCATACAGCCATCTTTAAAAAAAGAGGGCAAACATAGAGCTACGATAAGTTAAACAGAAGCGAAGCAAATTCTCTCTCTCTCTCTCTCTCTCTCTCTCTCTCTCTCTCTCTCTCTCTCTCTCTCTCTCTCTCTCTCTCTCTCTCTCTNGCACAATGTACTGGTGGAGACAGGTTTTAACTGGGAAACATGGAAGGTAGGGTGGATCTTCAAAGATGCAGGGAGCCTGAGGCGAACAGCAGAGGGATTCACGATGGACTCCACTTCAAACAGACCAATGAATCTGGGAGAGAGTTTCTTAGAAGCCACACTGAGGGGAATGTCCTTCGCATTCAACCAAACCTCTTGTCCCGGTTTATACTCCGGAGCAGGAGTACGCCGCCGGTCAGCCAACCTCCGGTTCTGGTCCTGGGTGCGCAGGAGAGCCGCTCTGGTCTCCCTCCAGATTCTGCGGATCCTGCGAAGGTTGAGCTGGACCGATGGCACGGCGATCTCCTGCTCCTGGGAAGGAAACAGAGGTGGTAAGTAGCCTACCAAGGCTTCAAATGGTGTCATACCAGTAGCTGCTGACGTCAGGGAGTTGTGTGAGTACTCCACCCAGGTGAGTGCTCCATGAGGCTGGGTTCCGAGCGCATATGCAGCGGAGAGCGGTCTCCAGATCTTGGTTGGCTCTCTCCGTCTGGCCGTTGGACTGAGGGTGGTAACCCGATGACAGACTCACTGTAGCACCCTGCGCCCGGCAAAACTCCTTCCACACCTTCGACGTAAACTGGGGGCCTCTGTCTGACACGATGTCTGCTGGAATCCCATGAATCCGGAACACATGATCCACCAACAGTTCCGCAGTTTCAGCAGCAGAGGGCAGTTTAGGAAGGGCCACAAAATGTACAGCTTTGGAAAAACAATCCACAATCGTTAGTATAGTGTCTTTACCTTGGGATGGTGGTAATCCAGTCACGAAATCCAAGGCGATGTGGGACCATGGACGGCCGGGCACTGGGAGCGGACGGAGGAGCCCAGCAGGTGGCCGATGGGTCGCCTTTCCTCGGGCACACAGTACAGGCCTTGACATACTCACGGGTGTCAGATGACATGGTGGGCCACCAGAAGTGGCGTTGTAGGAGCGTCAAGGTGCGGAAGGTACCAGGATGGCAGGTGAACCGGGATGTGTGCCCCCACTGGAGACAGGCACAAACATACGACCCTGAGGACCACCACCAGGATCTGGGTCAGTACGGAGAGCCGTCCTTACCAAGGACTCAATCTCCCAAGTTAGGGAGCCAATAAGGCAAGATGGAGGGAGGATGGTGTCTGGCACAGGTGAGCCGTCCCCGTCATCGTGAAACTGTCTGGATAAGGCGTCAGGCTTAACATTCTTGCTCCCTGGCCGGTAAGTGAGGTTAAACTTGAACCGGCCAAAAAACAAAGCCCACCGGGCTTGGCGAGAGTTCAAACGTTTAGCATTTTGAATGTAAGCCAAATTTTTATGATCAGTCCATACCGTGAAAGGGGATTCCGCTCCCTCCAGCCAGTGTCTCCACTCCTCAAGTGCCAACTTTACAGCCAGCAGTTCCCGGTTTCCCACATCGTAGTTTCGCTCCGCAGGGGACAGCTTCTTGGAAAAGAATGCACAGGGATGTAGCTTGTTGTCTCCTGCGGCTCTTTGGGATAGCACTGCGCCCACACCAATGTCTGAAGCGTCGACTTCTACCACAAACTGGCGGGCAGGGTCCAGCTGAACCAGGACGGGGGCCGAGGTGAAGCGTTTCTTCAGGTCCATGAACACCTCCTCTGCCACAGGAGACCAGACAAAAGGCACAGAAAGAGAAGTGAGTTGGGTTAAAGGGGCAACTACCTGACTGTAGTTTCTGATGAAACGTCGGTAGAAGTTCGCGAAGCCCAGGAATCTCTGGAGCTGTTTGCGTGACTTGGGTTGAGGCCAGTCCGTCACCGCCTGGATCTTAGCAGGATCTGTCCTCACCTGCCCGCTCTCCAAGATGTACCCCAGGAAGTAGACAGAGGTGACATGAAACTCACATTTCTCTCCCTTAACAAACAGTTTATTCTCCCACAACCTCTGCAGAACCTGTCGCACATGCACAATGTGCTCCTCGAGGCTGCGGGAGAAGATCAAAATGTCGTCCAGATAAACGAACACAGAATGATTTAGGAAGTCTCTCAGTACATCGTTAACCATAGCTTGGAATATGGCTGGAGCATTTGTTAATCCAAACGGCATAACGAGGTACTCGAAATGTCCCAGGGGTGTGTTGAATGCCGTCTTCCACTCATCTCCTTCTCTTATACACACCAGGTGGTAGGCGTTACGCAGGTCCAGCTTGGTGAAGATAGTTGCGCCATGGAGGGGTTCAAAAGCAGAGTTAATGAGGGGTAATGGATACTTATTTTTGACTGTGATATTGTTCAAACCCCGAAAATCAATGCAGGGTCTCAGGGTCTTATCTTTTTTGCCCACAAAAAAGAACCCGGCACCAAGCGGAGAAGAGGAAGGGCGTATGATACCTGAATTCAGGGAGTCTGTTATGTAGGTCTCCATGCTTTCCCGTTCAGGTGCAGAGAGGTTGTAGAGCCTGCTGGTGGGAAGCGGGGCTCCAGGCAGCAACTCAATGGCGCAGTCGTAAGGTCTGTGAGGTGGTAAAGATTGGGCCCGCTGCTTACTGAACACCTCAGCTAGGTCGTGATACACGGATGGTACAGAGGAGAGGTCCGGAGGTTCTGGTGGGGCAGCACTGGGTTTACTTGAACATGGGGGAAGAGCAGACTTGAGACATGAGGTATGACAGAAAGAACTCCAACTAGTGATTTTACCGGCTGCCCAATCGATGACTGGATTGTGTTTCTGGAGCCAGGGTAACCCGAGTACTATAGGAACGTGAGGGGATGACATGACATGAAAGGATAATTGTTCACGGTGATTACCAGCTAGCAACAGTGATAGTGTCTCCGTTTGAAGGGTGATGTGAGCCAATAAATCCCCATTTAACGCATTGACCACAAGGGGAGTATCAATGGTGAAGGATTTAATCTGGGATTGTTCAATAAACTGGGAATCTAGCAGGTTGGCATCAGAGCCAGAATCAACAAGAGCCTCTAGTCTAAAGGTTTCACCGTTTAGCAAAATACAAGCTTCAATGTTGATGCGTTTACGGGGTAACATAGAGACCACAGTGCTACTCACCAGAACCCCGGCTGCGACTGGTGAGGGCTCGGGTTTAAACGGTGTGGGCAGGTGGAGAGTTGATGTCGAGGTTGTCCACAGTAGATACAGTCCTTCCTTGAAGCGTCGACTCTGCTGGTGTTGCCGGTTCCGACCCAACTGCATGGGTTCCTCTTGTCTTGTGGAAGCAACAGACTGGTTATTATTTGCAGTTTGTGTTTCAACTGGCCAATGTGGAGCAGTAGGTGAAGCAGCAGTACCAGGGGAATACACAACCTGTGCTCTGTCTCTGCGTCACTCTCTTAGCCTATTGTCCACTTTAATGGCTAAAGCAATTAGCTCCTGCAAACTTTTGGGCTCTGCCCTACCCACGAGACAGTCTTTAACAGTTTCATTAAGTCCTTTCAAAAAAATACTCTGAAGTGCTCTGTCGTCCCAACCTAGTTCAGCCGCCAGAGTACGAAACTCGACTGAGTAATTGGCCGCACTTAGAGAGCCCTGGCGCAAGCTCAGCAGTCGGTTGCTAGTGTCATGGCTGGTAATGGGATGGTCAAAAACAGAAGTCATATCGTTGGAAAATAGTTCAAAAGTGGCACTAGCAGTGAGTGGGCTATGCCAAAAAGCCGTCCCCCAGGCTCTAGCCCTCCACGTGAGCAAACCCAACACATAGGCAATCTTAGCTCTGTCAGTACTATAAGTCAATGGTTGTAAATCAAAAACTAGGGAACACTGGAAAAGAAAAGACTTACAGTCACCTAAGTTACCGTCGTAATGTTCGGGGGCAGGAACAAACGGCTCACTGGGATGAAAGGCGCCCACTGGTACTGCTGGGGAGAGATTAAGCAAAGGTGGATTATTTGACTGGAGTTGATTCTCCACTCGAGAGAGGCCGGAGGTCAGATTGGAGAGGGAATCCATAATCTCACGCAGCGTCTGGTCATGATGTCCAAGCATGATTCCTTGAGAAGAAACAGCGTGTCTCAGATTTGTCACCTGTGAACCTGAGTCTGAGTCGGCTGGGTCCAACATGGCCAGATCGTTCTGTTATGATTTGTTCAGAGCCTGGACCAAAATGCACGACTCAGAAACAGATAAACAGTGAATAACAAGTCTTTAATGTTCAAATGTGCAGGCAAGTGCAAGGGGGAGGGGTGGTGCGTAGTCCCAGGATCCAGACGTGTCTCATGAAGTCACCAGTGAGGAGGAGAGTGTGAGTGTCTTTGATGTGGCGTCTGCCACGTGGTAATGGCGGTGCTGCGGCACGGCGCAGTGGGGTCCGTCTTCTCGAGCGTACTCACTCAGAGGGGAAACACAGGAGAGCAGACGACGGGCAGGCAGGTCCACAGGCAGGCAGGGAAGAAGCACACACGAGATCACGAGGCAAGCACAGCAATCTGAGTTGAGGTGGAAGGAACACAGAGGCATTAGCTACACAAGCTAATAAGGCACAACGGCAAAAACACAGAGGAGCCAGGATACAAACTACCACGTAGACTGATGAAACGATCTGGCGACAAGTAGGAGGGAATCCAGAGGCTTTATGGAGAGGTTGATTACTGGAGTGGATTCACCTGGCACTGCCTGTGGAAGGAGACCACGCCCACATGCACACACACAGAACAGACAGGGGGAGAGACACAGGAGGAATAATACAGACTGGGAATGACAACACACACACATAAGGGAGAAGGAGGGGCTGCCATGATGAGGATCATGATGGGGGGGAGACAGTAAACATAAATATTATATATATATATTATATATAATATATATATAATATTATATATATATATAATATAATATAGAGCAATTTTTGGGGGGGGACCAACAAAGTTGCAGTCAAATTTAATGTTGTAAACACATATAAATGGAACCGGCATGGTCAAATGTATTTAATAATTATATATATAATACATATTATATTAGGACAACTTAAATATGCTGTTTGTATGACTGCTGCATTCACACAGAAGATTCAACCGCGGGGTAAAGAGGTGAACAAAATGCTGTCTGCTTACAACTGGTAACGTTTTTTATTCTGTTGAAAAGTAGACGTAAATAAAGGTGTCCGACATGTCTCTTGTTTTAAGTGAATGTTTGCAAAGTAGTTACTTACTGGAGCTCAGTTTCCTCTACTCTGACACACTCCCACTAATCCACAGTCGGTTCTGCCGAGTGCTGCTGTGTGCAAGTGTATGCCGACATGGACCAAACCATTGTGAGGCAGATGAGGGGGGAAGATGCAATCCAATCAAGTTTTAAAGGGATAGTGCACCCAAAAATGAAAATTCAGCCATTATCTACTCACCCATATGCCGAGGGAGGCCCTGGTGAAGTTTTAGAGTGCTCACATCCCTTGCGGAGATCGGCGGGCGGAGCGGATAGCACACCTAATGGCAGACGGCGCCCCAGACTAACGTCCAAGAACACAAAATTGAATCCACATAGTATCTCCACACTGCTCATCCGTAGTGAACTCTGTTTTTAGCCTCACTGTAGCCTGTAGCTCTGACTGTTTCTCTGTGCTCCGCGTTCACGTGTGCGCGCCTGCGCGAGACCAACGAAAGCATGAGCTTTGCTCACCCATGTTTACATCACGTGACACGTGCACTGCAGAGGGAGACAACGGTAGCCACAGTCGCTAAAAGATAATTTGCACTATGGTCTCTTAGCAAAGGACAGCCCAACATGTCTGAAGACTTTGCAGTTGAGGAGGAACAGCATTTCTTTGTTGAGCCGTATTTCTTTGAGCCCGAGTATATGGATGGAACTCAGGCTACTGGACGAAGCAGCCGCCGCAGCTCATGAGCCTAACAGCAGCACATTTGGATCACTACGGATGAACAGTATGAAGATACTTTGTGGATTCAATTTTGTGTTCTTGGACGTTAGTCTGGGGCGCCGTCTGCCATTAGGTGTGCTGCCCGTTCCCCCCGTCGATCTCCACAAGGGATGTGAGGACTCTAAAACTTCACCAGGGCCTCCGTCGGCATATGGGTGAGTAGATAATGGCTGAATTTTCATTTTTGGGTGCACTATCCCTTTAAATGCATCGTGTTGCGTATATAATTGGCACAAGTGCTTTCAGTTTATATTATTATATAGTTTAACATTGTATAGTTTCCTCAAATGATATAGTGGGGGGGGGGCAATTCCCCGTTTTTCCAACAAACTCACTTGGACACCGAAAAGGCTTGGTTCTGCTGTCAAATCCCCTATTAACCCTGTGCAATGCTTCAGTTAGCTCTGTTTTTGGGTTTGCGTGGGTGGGAGCGGACTCTCACTACCTGTCCCAGGTGCAAAGCCTAAACTCCCGTAGCAGTGGCCTCCTAGCGAGGGTGAAGGGACCGCTGGGGTCTCATGATGAACAGAGACAGAGAGAGCAGGCTGAGTCATGAGAATACTGTTGCTATGGGACAGTGACAGGAATAAGGGGTGAAAAAAATAAAAAGACTGCAGCCTATTGATATAAAATAGCATTGTCTTTCCTTACCTGCAATTTAAATGAGTGGCCTTTCTCACTATACAAGAGGTCAAGGGCCTCGACAGATGCGCTAGACAGAGCAGGTGAACACTATGGCAGTGTGACTTCGGTTAGAAAATCACAAGGCAGAGCTTCAGGTTATGTGGCTTTAACTGAAGAAAGTGTGGTTCTGTGAAACACAATATAACAATACAATATATATTAATTACTAAATGAAACACACATGAAACTAGGGTTACATGCAAGGCATATAAATAAAAATTAGATTAGGTAAATAACTCCTTTACATCATAATCCAGATTATCATCAAAGGAGAAATATCAACTGTGCAAACAATGTAAAATGAGGAGCACATGTCTAGCCTAGCTAGTACATGCAAGCTAACATAGCTAATGTAGCAAATTCACTGTAACTAATTTACTGTTACTTTAACTCCTGCAGATACAGATTAACATCTACATTAAACTGAAGTACTTAAATAAAGTAGTTTAAACATAAATACTCACATTAGTCAGGTACACACACTTCCCCAAACAGGAGAAATCCACACAGCTCTACACAGCTTCTCAGCAGACAGACTGATCAGACTTCACACTGCGGATAGTTCTGCACCTCTTAAAGGGCTGGTAACAGCACACAATCAGTAAAATGAACACTTATGAACTGAACTCTAGGGGCTTTCCTACACTCACTCCCTTTAAAATATGATGAGACATAAAGGTGGAACTTTTTATGGTCATGGCACGATGTTAACCAAAGCGAGCTAGCCATAATCTAAGATTCCCATTGATCACGTTACATGAATCTTGAAACATCATCGCACAAACTAACCTAAATACAAGCTAATGTTTAGCAAAATATTTCAGAATGAATTCATACAGTAATTCTTTATTATTTTAAGTTTTTTTCTTTGTTGTTGTTTCAGATTAAAAGATTATTAAAAAGCACCCTTACATTAAAGGGGGCAAACAGTGATCATGTGATCTAATCAGCTTTTACACACCTTGGCAATCATAAAAAAGTTTCCACAACATTCAGGCATATTTAGTGCTAATTTTGTGGCCATTTTGAAATATGGCTGCCATGGCCCCCTGGGGCCAGATATGCAGTGCCCCAGTGTCTAAGTTTTCCTGGCTGGGGTGGTTCATGATATCCCATGTTCTGATCAGTTTCTAATACTGCTCAATACTGTTTGTTTTGCATTAGTCTCGCCACCAGACAATCAGAGATCTTCGCCCTCTGATAGTCTGGGGACACTCCTTTCTAAAGTGTGTTTAACACACCGGCGAAAATTGCCGGCAACAAAGCAACGCCTCTTGCATTTTAGAAAAGGACACGCCCTCCCGGAAATGTGCGCTCCCCCTTTTCTCGTCTGCAAGGACACAAACACACAGAGAGCTTGAAAATGGATGCCGAGAGATTCAACTCCGTTTTATCAAACGTGTGCTCAGTCCACAAGATTGTGGAAATGAAGGACTTACAGCGACTTGAGCCGTTTTGTACAGCTACACGTGTTTCTAGTCGGACTTTGTTTACGAGCACAAGAGTTCAGCGAGCCACTGAAGGACCGCCCTGCGGATTTACTATTGGTTCTGCAACGTAGGGAGTTTTTTTAAACTCTAAAATTGTATCCGCCCATCTAAACACAAAATCAGGGAGAAAGTCATCAGTCTTTAGTTAAGCAAAGCGTCTAAAGACTGACTTGTGAGTCTAGTTTTGCATGGGTCAAATATTCTGTTCATAAGGTATGCAGTTTATCTTTAAATGATTTCATGTTTTGATAGAGCTGCTCACTGCTATTTTTAATATTTGTACAAGCCCTTTCGGGCATGCTTTGTGATATTGGGTTTCAATAAACATTATCTTGACTTCAGTATTTTTTATGTATTATTATTTATTTATCTATTTCAATTAATCAAATTCTTTTAGACTGAGCAGGGAAACCAGAGCACCCCGGAGTAAACCCGCGGTGATTAGCAGTGACACCCCACAGAAAGGTTTGGCTCTTGTCACACGAGAGGCAGTGAAATCTATTGACAAGTTGTTGTTTTATAACAGCAGCATTGTCAGTGTTGGGATTCACAGGACCACAGATGATGTATCATTTGGTAAAATCTAAACTGTAGATTTAAAGGCTTTTTCCTCTGCATGCTCTTTGTCTTCAAACAAAGATAGCTAGGGGACACCCATCTCCACAGGAGATCTCACCTCACACCTCAGTGAGACTCAAGCCCCACAACTTGATTGGACGGTACTTTTACAGCGACATGTGACTCTGTGATGTCACAGGCATCTGTACAAGGTTTGCTCCCAACAGATCTCTTTGCTCTTCTTGCTCCAGCTGCTGTAGCAGCTGCACCCCTCTTTCCGGCTGGGCCTGGCACAGCAGAGGCCCAAACCCCTGCTCCATAGCCCAAACCACTAAAGGGAGGGCAACTGATCACAGACTCTGTTGCAAACACAAGGCCATTGCAACTAGCTTTCCAGCAACAAGGAACTAAGTGAATTAGCACCCAGCGTCTAACTCTGCAAGGACCCCAAGCGACCAGCTTCCTCGGATCAGAACCTTTGGAACAAAGGACACAACAAAGACTGCAGCTGAAACCACACCTTCCCAGCCTTCTTCTGCCGGCTAACAAAGCAGTACACCACCAAGTGACTCTTTCTTCCATCCATTCAAGGATTGGTAATGTAACAACTGGGCATAGCTTATCACAGCTTTACAGGCTAAGCAAGACTGTTTAACTTGTTGTATGCGCTTTGATGTTGTTTACTGAGTTATTGTTGTGATAGATTGCAGTTAGGTCATTGATTAGTTGGCTACACCAAAGCTAAGTGTTTAGTTTGCTAATACTGTTCACAAACAGATTCTTGCACCCAATTAAACAATCTCTGCACTAATCCAGACCATTTGCAACACAAATCACATTGACATAGACTCATTAACAAACAGGCTTTCAACAGAGCTACACCCAAACAGGCAT
>NC_065523.1:4125221-4130042 GCF_006386435.1 Epinephelus moara | reverse complement strand
ATTATTAATCAGACTCCAAATTAATAGTTTAGCCTATTTTATGAGACTGATATCTTTAACTGGCTATCATTTTTCCCTTTACGGGAATGGTGCCCCACAAGGTGGTTTAATGTTAATTAAGTCACATTATTTAACATGATTATTAATTATTAATAATAATTATTAATTATTTCCGATAGCCAATTAAATCCCAACATATTTGGTGCCTCCGTGTGAAGCCTAGTGTGTTGACCCCAACATTTATGGTGCCGCCGAGTGAGGTAAAAATATGTTGACCCCAACATCAAACTGTGGAGCGCCCTGAGCTTGCAGCTTCTCCAGAATGGTCTTCCAGCGACCTTCAAGCTGCTTCTTCACAGAGTCTAACTCAACCCTGTTCAACTTACTCTCCATCTCAGTGGAGAGTTTGTCAATGATCTTGTGCCAGTCCTGCTCCTGGCTGGTCACCTTATTCAGCAGTTCATGAAACATACTATGGAGTTGCTCAGATTCACGGTCAAACTGCAGACGGCTCACTTTGCTTTCCAAAGCATGTTTCTGTGCTTTGATCCACCATCTGCTTGTCGGCCTTGGTCTTGTTCAGCTCCTGTATGTGGCTCTGTCTGTCTTTGCTGTCATCGTGTAGTTGTCTGGTGGTTTCATGCAGCTTTTCACACTGTGCCTGAAGCTCCACCTTTCCTTCTTCCAGCGCTGTAATACGAATTTCCAGCTTACTGATCTTCTCAGACAATTTCTTCTCCACAAAGAAGACATTTGCACCATCGGTCTTCGGCTGATCGTGTAGCGCTGGAGGTGTCTCCCTCAGGGATCTCAGTGTCCTCCAGGATGTCCATACAGTAGAAACACTTCTTAACATCGGAGGCCTTGTCTGCTCCAGCTGCCTGCTGGTGGTGTAGTGCTTTAATTTCTGCCTTTACACAGTCCATTTCACCGTGGAGCTGAGGTGTCTCCCTGAGGGATCTTACAGTCTCGTCCAGGGTTTCCATACGCTGACGGCACTTCTTAACATCAGAGGCCGACTCTGCTCTCGCTGTCCTCTGCTGGTGGTGTAGCCCCTTCATTTCTGCCTTAAGACTTTCCTCCAGGGCATCCATACGGTGGTGGTACTTCTTAACATCTGAGGACTGCTGTCTTACTCCAACTGCCTTCAGCTGGTGGTGTAGCGACGCAATTTCTGTCTTAAGACGGTGTATTTGACCGCAGAGGCCGTTAAAATGAACGTTGCAATACTCCACATGGGAGGCCATCTCTGCCACAGCTGTCTGCGGCTGGTGTTTTAGCGCCTTAATTACTTCCTTTAGACTTTCCACTTCGATGTGGGGCTGAGGGGTCTCCCTTGGGGATGTTACGGTTTCCTCCAGGGTGTCCATACGCTGGTTGCACTTGTCAATAGGGTCGTTCAAGATGAACTGCGCCTCACCTGGAAAGTAGATGAGAGCAGGCGGCCGCAGCGGGGGGTGGTGACAAAAAGCCGCGGTGAAGTCGGACAGTTTCCCAACAGTTTCCAGCAGCCTTCAGTCCGTACAGGAAGTCACAGACACACTTACATCCTGTCTGGAATGATGTCAGTTCATTAAAAAAGTGATCGCGCCATATATCAGTTTGTTTTCAGTCTCCAGTTGTTTTAATTATGATAGATTAATTTATTAAAATGCTTTACAAGTGATCTGTAGCATCATATCACTTTGACTTGTCCCCTCAACTACACAGGCTAAATAAACTGTGTTTGACTATAAGCTTCATATTTTCAGAAAAAAAAAATACTAGACAACAGCTTTCATTAAGGCTCAGTCAGATACAGTCAGGGCTTCACATCTGTACACGTTAGTTTAAGAATCCTCACATCCCACTGACCACAAGTCGTTGTGTTGTTAAATACTTCAATAATTAAAACAGTCCAATGTTAATATACAGTAGACTCTGTATAGTTTATGATGAATGTATTTAGTCTCTAAACTAAACTAAACTAAACTTCACGATCAGTCATACAACATGTTTTCTGTTCACAGAATAAACCTTCAAATCAGACAAATACAATCTTAATCTCTAAAATTCAACAAAAATTAATAGTTTATCGTCATCTTGTTGAGTCGACATCTGAACCAATCAGCTGTTAGATCAGGTGAGAGCCAGGCGGTGCAGTCGGTGGAGAGCAACTGCAGCGCCTGGCTCTAAAAACTGCGGCCGCCTCGCTCTCGCGGTTTTATCGCCGTCCACTTTTGTAATACGTCAGAGCAAGTCGAGATGAAGTTGGACACAAAACTAACCAGCATGCATTGTGCGCCGATCGCCGGTGATCGAATCTGCGCAGGCCTGGCTCATCTCGAACGAACCTAACATCGGAGTCAGTCTTCTCCTGATTATGCTGTCGCTCCTGTGCCTCTGCCATTACAGAGTACGTCAGGTTTCTAATGCCTTCCTCCAGGGTGTCCATGCGTTTAAATATCTAAATAGCATTTTTTCATGTTAGAGTTTGACAGTTTATTGTATGATTCTTCAGTTAAAGGCCGTGGAAACAACGTAATGAGAAAGACTACATGTCGCCTATGTGACGTCACGTCATCACACTTGCCCTCCACTTCTCAGCTCACAGTGCTGCTGCTGCGTCTCCAGACTTGTAGTGGTTTTCACCACGCATAAGGCTTTTGTCCTCTCCTTGGAAGAAGGCGGTGAAGTGTACCAGAGACACAGCCATGTTCCGAGTGCGAGTGGTGACGTATATCATACACATCAAGAGCAGCGAAGAGCTGTAGTCCACAAAGTGATCTCATACAAAACCTAACAGTATCAAACTTCTTCCCGCTAAATTGTAGCCTTCTTTGCATGAAAAAATATATTAAAAATTCACAAACAACATATGTGAAATTCATGGCACAATTCAAAGGGGACCAGAAAATAATTTTCATCTAGCCATTGAAATACATTATGTGAAATTGATTTTTAAGGTCCCATGTACCGGAAACGGAAACACGCAACTTACAAGCTCTATAAAGGCCATATTCTTTTCTTTTTTTTTAAATTGAAAATTGAACAATTTACAACAATATATGGCAGTTGTTACTTTTTTCATAATATGCTCTTACACAGACGAAGCACAGGAAACAGAATAAAACAAAAAAAAACATGAAAAAAACATATATATATATATATATAAATTAAAATCGCTGAGGTGCCTCTTCTAATAGTGTAATGTTATTAATAGTGTACAGGAGATCATATTCATTCATATCCTCTTTAACGAAAGATTTTTTTCCCTCGTAGGCAGCCATTGTTGTTTACCTCGCAATGCAGTCTGGGTAGTGACGTCAGATAGTTGCACCAGCCTTTCCTCTATGGCAAGCCGTTTTTTGCCATATTTCCTCCCATTCTCTTGACTGTACAGCGGCAAAAACATGTCATCTGTTCAGCCATTTCAAGTGCAACGCATGCGAGGAGGACAACAGTGAACACAGTAATCAAACTGCCGGTCAAAACGAAGAAGGTCGGAGAGGTGAGGAGGCGAGAGGGGGGCAAAGTCGATGGTGTCTGTGCGGTAGTGATGATGAAATTGAAGCTTCATGAAGCAATGAACCACTTTGACACAGCTGCTTCAAGAATGACACACTGCTTCGAAGCATTTCCTACAGTCAGAAGAGTGACATCTGCTGGCTGTGTGTCAGAACTGCATCTAAGTGGAAGACCTGGAAAAGCCTGTAACGAGGCCTCGCTCTCGGTAGTCACGTGATTGTGGGCGTGCCAAAGCAGGGATCGAAACACTGTCTCGGAACAACTCGTACTCGTACTCGTACTCGTCGTCCTCCGCTTATCCGGGTCCGGGTCGCGGGGGCAGCAGCCTCAGCAAAGAAGCCCAGACAGTCCTCTCCCCAGCCACTTCCGTCAACTCTTCCGCGGGAACCCCAAGGCTCCTGTTTTTTATTTGATAATAAAGAAAAGAAAAACGGAAAACGAATCCTTATCCATTATCCGTTTTAATTTGGGAATTTAAAAAAAAACCTGTGGGAAACTCTTTTTCTAAGTTTGTTTCTTCTCTGTGACCTGTAAGTTGCATTCATGTGTTGTCGGAATAATCGGAAAAATTACTTTCCGAAATAATACACAGAATAAAATACACAGGAATGCCCGCTCATGTCGGAAAAACAACTCGGAGATAATTTTGGAACAGGAGTTGCCAACTTGACTGAAATTGACGTCACTTTCACAGAAAACTGGCGGACGAAAAGGAACGTTTGGTCCATGATAATAAAATTTTTTATTAATTCACGTATTGCATATCATTTTTTGTGGACATGTAATGTGTAATGTGGTATGCCATTAGTTGCTGTCCACGTAGAGTGACCTAGATTAGTTAGAAAAGTTATTTATTAGCATAACATGTCAGATAAAGCAATATTCTAATAGTTATAGGAAATGTACATGCTCTGTATGTACGTTTGTATATACGAGAAAGGAGTTGAATCCGTGTATCATTCGTTCATTCGTTTTTCAAAATAAAACCAAATATGAAAAAACAAAATAATGACTTGTTTTTTCAGTATTTGTTTCCAGAACCAAAATGAAAAACGGATAACGACTCGTTTTCCGATTTCCGATTTTCTGTTTAAATGGAAAATGGAAAAAACGGATAACGGGCCTTTCATGCACTTTCAATATTTTCATCTCTCCGGAAGCCAAGTTTTTTTCTTTTGCAAGCACTGGTTTCTTGTCGGACCGGTCGGAGTGACAACTACATCCGGTTCATGGAAGCTAACGCTTTGGCTAACAACCGCTGCGTGTGGAGGCTGCAAATTTGGAGAAATTGTTCAATATGAGGTAAGTTGTGCT
>NC_065523.1:4119812-4124934 GCF_006386435.1 Epinephelus moara | reverse complement strand
CACCAGTGTTCTAAGTGAAAAGCTTGAGCTCTGTTTCACATTGGATTATAATAGTTGGTGTTATAGTCAGGACATTGAAAATAATTGTGTGGCATCAATAAAATCTACATACCTGAGACAGGAAATGTGTTTTAATATTATTTTTTTAGTAGTTCTTTTTTTTCATACCATTTTTTCCCATTTATTCCTGTCAAAAAACAACCTGATCTCAATACATGAAATGACCACGACCTCTTAACACCGCATTCCGTGGTGGCAGCATGTACTGGGTTGAAATTACGTGCCGGTACCACGGAAACAATGCCAATGTAAAGTCACTTAGGATCCATTGTCGTGGTGTCCACACGGATTCCCTGATTCAATAACGTCCTCAGGGCCGCCACTCCCTAAACGCAGAACACGCGCTGTGCATAGGGCCTCATCTTCCATGGGGGGCCACATTTTGCGCGAGGGGACGCATTTGCGCATATGCGCAATGGATGCGCACATGCGCTACCGTGAGGCGCGCGTAGAATCAGCTCGAGGAAGGAGAGAAGAGACCTGACCGCCCATGCGTCGCTGCAATGACTGACAGCACTCGACATTTGAACAATAAGAGGGGTGCGCTGGCAGGCACTTGCAGAGCTGCAGCAGGTGAAGAGTTGTCGACATGTCGTCCAAAAGAGCCTCAGGAGTATGTGCGAGGACGGGAGGGCGGGCTCCACGGAGGGGGAGACCCGAGAATGTCTCTGTATTTTATTTCTGTTTTCAGTGTTTAATTAAGGTGGGAGAGGAGGAGGGCTGAGGGAGATCGNAGTTAAATGGCAAGTTGTTGTACGGTCATTTTGTACCTATGATACATTTGGGATGGGGGCCTCCAAATAAAATTTCGCTTAGGGCCCCAATTTGGTCAGGGGCAGCCCTGAACGTCCTGTATACACACAAAAACACGAAAGTGTTCTTGCAAATATATAAATATATATAAATATATTCCTCTGTTATAATAATAATAATAACATGATAGTTCGGCTGTACTAGATATTTGATATAGGCCTATGCAAATATTCAGTCCCAAAAACACTGTTTCTACAGTACTAGCTAAATGATTTTTTAACCATTTTTTTCCATTTATTCCTGTTGTTGCTAATTTGTATCATACCTAAATGTATATATATTCTATGTATACATTTATAACAGATCTCCACTTTAGCATCCCAGGCTACCATTCCACTCTGTAAATAGATTTTAAAATTTCAATATAATTAAATTATATAAATTATTTTTGCTTATTTCATTATTGTTATTATTGGTTTACTTTTTAGTAGTATTGTATTGTCTGAGGATGACTCATTTTAGTAACTATCTACGATAAAAAGAAAAAACAAGCAAAGAAACAAACAAAAATCAATTTATACACTGGGCCTTCAAAGTGCTCTCTGAAACTAGACCTGGCATGTCTTGTGTCCAAAAAATGAAAAAATCTAAACTTTGTCGTAGAGCTAAACCAAATACATCATTGGAAAGGTCTCAACCTGGAGAGTAACATATGTCAGTATGAAGATTCTACATGGCTCCCGCTTTCAGCCATTCACCTTTGAACCTTGACCTCAGTGCATGTTTGCAGGCTTATAACTCAGCAAGGAAAGTGGGTACAGACATGGGACCAACTGTTATAGAGAGCTCTTGACCTCAACTATCATGTGAGTGTAGTCAGCAACTGGGGGTGCTGTCAGGTATGGGTAAAATATGGATAAAATTAATTTTCACCCATTTAGAAATTAGATATTTAAAATATGATTACACAAGTGTGTTTATCATCCCCTTAAAGTCCACAGTGTACTCTCAATTCATTATTTACAACTTCCAAATCTAGGAAAAACACTTATCTTTTTTAAAAACTACAATTCCCTGGAGCATGCATGCAGCTTGATACATATCAGCAACATAGCTGTAGTTCTTCTGATTTGCAATGCAGGGTTCTAAATAGGGTTGTAAAAAGATATATATACCCAATATATCTAATATCTAGTAAAGCCGAACTAGTTATTACACTGCACCAGATGAACTACCTTAAGAAATAAAACAAGGATGTTGGCTAATTTTAGATATTTTAGATAGTACTCTAGAAACGGCGTTTTGGGGACGGTAGGTTTTTTGTGGCTTGTTGTAAAATAGAGTCGTAAAAAGATACATCTACTGAATATATCTAATATCTAGTAAAGCCGAACTAATAATGACACTGCATCTAGATGAACTATGTTAAGAAAAAGTAAGGATGATGGTTGGTTAATTTCAGATCATTTAGCTAGTACTGTAGAAACGGCGTTTTTGGGACTGAATATTTGAATAGGCCTATATCACATATCTAGTACAGCCGAACTACCATGTTATTATCATTATTATTATTATTATTATTATTATTATTATTATTATTATTATTGGTGGGAAATTATAACAGAGGAATATATTTGCATAAACACTTTCATGTTTTTGTGTGTATACAGGACGTTATTGAATCAGGGAATCCGTGTGGACACCACGACAATGGATCCTAAGTGACTTTACATTGGCATTGTTTCCGTGGTACCGGCATGTAATTTCAACCCATTACGTGCTGCCACCATGGAATGCGGTGTTAAGAGGTCGTGGTCATTTCACGTATTTCTGTGAAATCAGGTTGTTTTTTGGCCCAGTGTATAAAATGATTTTTATTTGTTTCTTTTTTTCTTTTTCTTTTTTACTGTAGATAGTTACTAAAATGAGTCATCCTCAGATAATACAATACTACTAAAAAGTAAACCAATAATAACAATAATGAAATATGCAAAAATAATATTAAAATTATACTGAAATTTTAAAATCTATTTACAGAGTGGAATGGTAGCCTAATAGATAACTTAGATACAATTTATTATTGTTTAGACACTATTTAGCCTATTATTGTATTTACTTTTAGCATGTTCTACTTCTATCTACTGTGGGCTATATGTTTTAATTTATTTAATCACGAAAGTATTTTATGTTAGGCCTACATCTTAATATTTTATGTCATTTATCATAGTTTAGTTCTTAATTCCAGTGTTTCCTCAGTGGGAGCGTGTGCACCGGCGGGGGGGTAGGGCTAAATTTAAGTGGAGATTGTAATAGATGTATACATAGAATAGATATACATTTAGGTATGATACAAATTAGCAACAACAGGAATAAATGGGAAAAAATGGTATGAAAAAAAAACTACTAAAAAAATAATATTAAAACACATTTCCCGTCCCAGGTATGTAGATTTTATTGATGCCACACAATTATTTCAATGTCCTGACTATAACACCAACTATTATAATCCAATGTGAAACAGAGCTCAAGCTTTTCACTTAGAACACTGGTGCTAGAAGAGCATCGTGATTTCCATCAGAGTCTTCATCACTGCTGCTCCTGTTGTCAGTACTAGCCTACTGCTGCTTTCATCACCTGGTGTAGAAAAAAAGAAATCACTGTATAAGAGTGCAGATATTTTTATCGACATTATATACACATCTTGTACACATGGTTACATTCACAAACATATGGCCATGTGTAAACCGCAAAAAGCTGAAACTCTAGAAATTATAGCATTATTACTGCTGTTTTTTTTAAATAAGATTATCTATTTGGCCTGTTGCTTTAGGACAGCATGAAGTGGGGAAATAGAGAATGGGGGAATGACACGGGCCGCAGGCCGGGATCGAGCCCGCGACCACTGCGGCGAGGCGGTGCTTCTGTGCATGGGGTCTGTGCATGCTGCGTACAGACTACACTCCTGACCAGGTGATGAAACCGGCAGCAATAGGAGCTTCGTGGATAGTGCCGACGTGGTGTAGGAGTGTAGTCTTCATCACTATCCCCGCTGTCAAGACAGCTGTCGTCACTTTCGACTGGTGGAACCCTGGTTTGAAGTCCACCTGGTCGCTTCCCATAGAACATTGATGCATTCATTTTGTTCTGTGTTGTGGAAAAGTACAAACAATGCATTTATATCCCAGCATGCTACTTTTATAATGTTTATAGAAATTAACTAGAGTGGCATTTCCCAAAGAAAATGCATGTGAGTGCTGAAATCCACCTAAATACAGCATTATTTCTATGCTGCCGTTATGGCTGAACGTGGCAAATTCGTGAGTCGCGACAAACATAAATCTTCAAATAACGTAAAAATTACTCGCCACATGAAGTCTATTCCAATATGTCAGCTGTAGAAGCAAACAGTAAGCTGGCACGTATTGTTACCTTAGCACAACTTACCTCATATTGAACAGTTTCTCCAAATTTGCAGCCTCCACACGCAGCGGTTATTAGCTAAAGCGTTAGCTTCCATAAACCGGATGTAGTTGTAACTCCGACCGGTCCGACAAGAAACCAGTGCTTGCAAAAGAAAAAAACTTGGCTTCCGGAGAGATGAAAATATTGAAAGTGCATGAAAGGCCTTTATCCGGCCCGTTATCCGTTTTTTCCATTTTCCATTTAAACAGAAAATTGGATATCGGAAAACGAGTCGTTATCCGTTTTTTCATTTTGGTTCTGGAAACAAATACTGAAAAAACAAGTCATTATTTTGTTTTTTCATATTTGGTTTTATTTTGAAAAACGAATGAACGAATGATACACAGATTGAGTTTCCCACAGGGTTTTTTTAAATTCCCAAATTAAATCGGATAACGGATAATGGATAACAATTCATTTTCCGTTTTTCTTTTCTTTATTATCAAATAAAAAACGGGAGACGGAACATTTTTTTCCTTTTTCGTTTGGTCATTTCAAAACAAAAAACAGGTAATGGTTGGTTTTCCATGTTTCAATTTGTTATTTCGAAATGAAAAATGAATGGCCGCGAAGTACACAGACCCATACAGATCATATCATCGTTGTATGATGAAACGTATTTGAGTGTTAATAATTTCAGAGATTAGCATCCGCCACTATTCAATTCAATTCAATTCAATTTTATTTATAAAGCCCAATATCACAAATCACAATTTGCCTCACAAGGCTTTACAGCATACGACATCCCTCTGTCCTTATGACCCTCGCAGCGGATAAGGAAAAACTCCCCAAAAAAAACTCTTTAACGGGAAAAAAATGGTAGAAACCTCAGGGGAAGAGCAACTGA
>NC_065523.1:4117274-4117424 GCF_006386435.1 Epinephelus moara | reverse complement strand
TTTAAGAGGAGCTACAGAGTCAAGTGTTGTTCGCAGCGAGCCTACGGCGCTATCGACAAAATGATCAAAGTCGGTACAGGAAACCTCTGTTACTGAGGGACTTGGTATTGAATTTAACGACGGAGTAATCTTTTCCTTAAATTTTGCGAC
>NC_065523.1:4105309-4117257 GCF_006386435.1 Epinephelus moara | reverse complement strand
GCCTACGGCGCTATCGACAAAATGATCAAAGTCGGTACAGGAAACCTCTGTTACTGAGGGACTTGGTATTGAATTTAACGACGGAGTAATCTTTTCCTTAAATTTTGCGACAGCACTATCTGATAAACATCTAGTATAGTAACTGTTGCTGAGTGGCGTGTAATCGGGTAAAAAGAAATCAGAAGTAATCAGACTATTGTGCTTTGCTATATTATACTATGCTAGTTACCATAGCTAGCTAAACACGGTCCTGAACGGGGCTACCACACTCGCAAAGTAATGTTAGCTACTGGGATGTTTTCTGTTAACCTACGAGCTAACCCTATGTTTCAGCTGAAGATTGTAGCAGTCTTCAGTGGTTTCAGCAATTTATGTCCACTTGTTCCCTATTTAAAGATAGCGATTTTGTAAATAGTCTGCACGATACCCAGTGGTTGCAAAATCTTAGAGTCTGTACCTAAAAACTCTGACTTATGATACTATGATACTGCCTTTAGATGTGAGAGGATTTAGTCATTTCAGTCTTCTCAAAGTCTTCTACTGTATTGTAGGCACGGTGCGTTATGGTATAGTACAGTAATGTACTGCCTTCTTTAACTGGAATGGCCTGCACCCCAACCACATGGGCACACAGATGCTGGCCCAAAACATAATGCACTATATTGCACCGTGACTAACTGTCACCCCACCCACACCTGTTGTTTTTATTAAACCTGTTATCTCAGCCCGATATCATACTGCCATAAGAGCTACAAAAGGAACAAACATGAACAACCTGATTTCAGTTAACGTAAAACAGAAACTTTATTATATTTACAAAATGGATAGAAATCAACATGGCTCTGTTCAATGTAAGGTCACTAGTAAACAAATCTTTCTGCATTAACGAACTTATCACTGACAACAATCTTGACTGTCTTTTTCTTACTGAGACCTGGCTGCGCATGGATGCCCCTGCCACACTGCTAGAGGCCTGCCCACCCAGCTACAATTTTTCCTTTTCATGCAGAGTAGGAAAGAAGGGTGGAGGCATGGCCTCAATATACAGAGAAACACTGAAGGGTAGGAATGTGGATCTGGGCATTTTTAACACATTTGAGTATAATGCAGCTCTAAACTCTCAGCCTCATTTCGTTGCAGTAACTGTATACAGAGCTCCTACACAATCTGTCCCTTCTTTTTAAACAGAATTTTCTGAACTACTATCTGTCATTCACACGAGTTATGACTCCTGTATTTTAATTGGTGATTTTAATATCCATATTGATAATCTGGCAGACACCAGAGCCAAGGATTTCCTAGAATTATTGAAATGTATGGATTTTAAACAGCATATTAACTTACCCACTCACAAACATGGACACACATTAGATTTAGTTATATCATATGGTCTGAACATCAACATATTATCTGTTACTGATTTGGCTCTCTCTGACCACCATTGTGTTTTTTTTAATAGTCTTGTCCACTCTCTACAAAACACCACAGAACACATTATTAAAAAGCAATACCTAACCCCTGAGGTAGCCACAACTCTCACATCGCATATTGCCACTCACAATAGTACAGTTCTGCCATCATCCTGTGAAGGTTTAGTGAATGATTTTAACCACAAAATGAAAACAGCGCTTGATGCAATTGCTCCTATTAAAACCAAGAAAATAACTACAAAAAAAACGTAGTTCCATGGAAAAATAATCACACCATTAAACTAAAAAGAGAATGCAGAGCTTCAGAGCGCAGATGGCGGAAAACAAAACTAGAAATCCATTACGATATACTCACTGAAAACCTTAAAATCTACAACAAAGAAATTCAAAAGTCTCGACAAGCATACTTTACTAACTTGATTAACACAAATATCCATAATCCCAGGCTGCTTTTTAGTACAGTAGATTCCCTGCTAAATCAACAAATTATAGCAATGAGCTTCCAGCCTCTAGATGTGAAGAATTTGCCGGCTACTTCAGGGAGAAAATAATTAATATTAGGTCTGGTATCTGTCAGCAAAACAAGCACACTGCTTTTTTACCAATATCCGGTATACAATGCGATGTGAGGTATGAATGTTTTGACCTGGTTGAAGCTGACACTGAGGAAAGTAGCAACAGAACTGAAATCCTCCACGTTCTCTTGATCCCATTCCAACCTCCCTTTTTAAAACAATTTTTAATTCAGTATCTGAAGACATACTGACCATTGTAAACTATTCCCTTCAGCTAGGTGTCTTCCCCACTGATTTTAAAACTGCTTTAGTTAAATCTCTTTTAAAGAAAGGAAATCTGGGCATTTTATCACCCAGCAGTTATAGACCAATTTCAAACCTTCCTTTTTAAGTAAAATTTAAGGGAAACTAGTTTTTATACAGCTAAGTGCCTTTTTAAATTCAAACACCAAACTAGAAACGTTTCAAGCTGGATTTAGGACAAATCATAGCACAGAGACAACCCTGCTAAAAGTAGTAAATGATATCAGAACAAAACTTGACAAAAACAAACCTTCGGTTCTGGTACTGTCACAGGATGACAGGGGCCATTGAATATAACATTCTTCATGGTTATGCCTTAAGGTGTGCTTGTTTATTATTGTTTGCTGTGTATTGTGACTTGCTGTGATTTATTGGCACACGGACTGAGCAGAAGCCATGGTGTATTGTGGACTTTTTCACATGGCGTCCTTGTTTCCCTCTGTTCCCCTCCCCTTTTGCACAATTAACAAATCATTGGCCCACAGTCAGCTGAGGAGATCATTTAGAAGATGGTGCACACCTGGTGCGGGCTTTTGTCTTTCTTCCCCTTCTGGAGTGCCTCTCGGACCGAGACGGCGGACGCAGCTGAAGGCTCCGGCAACAGACGTGAGCGGGCGATCGACTCCTCGGCCGTGAGACGGCGTCGGGAGGGAGATGACTTTTGATGAGCCTAAATAACGATAAGTGAAAGGAACGTACAGAACTGTGTCTCTGGTTTGTGTGTGGGTGCGGCTATCGTCGGCTCCGAATCGACTGTGATTTCTTGTGTCGTTCTTCCAGCTGAGACGGCGTTTCCCTGGAGGAGGAGGAGCCGGCAAGTGGCAGTGGACTGGGGCTGCGCTACGCAGAGAAGAGGCTGCAACCAAGGACTGTTGGAGACGCTAAGCAGACGCCGCCGCCGTCTCCTCGAGACAGACTAAGTATCCATATCAGCGCTTTTGCGCTGACTTCCGGGACTGGGTTTTGGGGTTCAGAGACACTGGACATATATTACTGCTGCTGTTCTTTTTGTGTATATTATGAATGACCACTGATCTGTTACATTTTAATCCATTACTTGACTTTAGTCTATAAATCCATTTTGCTCCATATTCATTATATCAGTAAATAAACCACTTACCTTTGTATCAATACTGCCTCCTTGTATCTGTGTCGGTGTGGCCCGGGGATCTGACTTTAAAGTGTCACTTCATTGTGACAGTACTACTTGACCTGAGTGCTGCTTTCGATACCGTGGACCACCAAATTCTTTTAAATAGATTAAGTGAGTGTATTGGCCTATCTGGAATTGTTTTAAACTGGTTTACCTCATATCTTTGTGGAAGAAAATTTTTCATCTCTATAGACAATCATTTCTCCAAACACTATCAGATTACCTGTGGGGTACCACAAGGACTGTTACTTTTTAATTTGTACATGCTATGCCTAGGCAGTGTCATCAGGAGACATGGCATCTCTTTCCACAGTTATGCTGATGACACTCAGCTTTATGTGGCCATGTCTCCTGATGACACTGGACCAATTGACTCACTTTTTAACTGCATTTTAGGTATTAAGGCCTGGATGTCACAGAATTTTTTACAGCTTAACCAGGACAAGACAGAAGTACTGATCATTGGTTCAAAGGTTCAGAGAGAGAAACTGGCCTCTAAACTACTACATTTGGTCTAAACCCAGGTCAAGAGGCAAGAAATCTAGGAGTGATTATTGTCACACATGTATACTATCAGATATTAATTATTATTAATTATAATATTATTACTTTCATTAATGTTGTTGTAAGCTACTGCCATTACCATCTATCCTGCATCTCTCTCTGTCTCTGTCTCTGTCTCTCTCTCTCTCTCTCTCTCTCTCTCTCTCTCTCTCTCTCTCTCTCTCTCATTGTGTCATACGGATTACTGTTAATTTATTATGCTGATCTGTTCTGTACGACATCTATTGCACGTCTGTCCGTCCTGGAAGAGGGATCCCTCCTCAGTTGCTCTTCCTGAGGTTTCTACCGTTTTTTTTCCCCGTTAAAGGGTTTTTTTTGGGGAGTTTTTCCTTATCCGCTGCGAGGGTCATAAGGACAGAGGGATGTCGTATGCTGTAAAGCCCTGTGAGGCAAATTGTGATTTGTGAAATTGGGCTTCATAAATAAAATTGATTGAACTGAATTGATCATTGTGTTTATAGACTTTACAAACATCAGATTAGTCTTAACAGTGATATAGTGACGTGAAAAATGTGAGATATTATAAATATATATATAGATTTAGATTTAATATTTAGATTTAGATTTAGCATTTAGATTTAGATTTAATATTTAGTTTTAACATTTAACATTTAGGTGCCACATTTAATATTTAGATTTAACTATTTAATATATTTCTAAGTTAACAAATATTGCTGTAAATGTGGTAAAAGGTGACATTAAAAAATTCACAACACTTTTTTAAACATTGTTTGAAGCTAAATGTGCCAAATGTTGATGTTATTTTCAGCGTGAGCCACTTTACAAATGGCACCCCATAGAAAAATGGGTGAAATGTATCCTTACTGATTGAACATGTATTTTGTCTTGATAACCCAATAAAGATATATATGGAAAAAAAATGCAAATCCTAAAGTTTTGTTTGCAAATCCTAAAGTTTTGTTTGCGAGTCATTTTTTTTTTCATTTGCAAGTCAAAAAGTTTTTCGACGGAGGTCCGACCCGGCCGGATCCAGAACCTCCGTTGGCAGGCCCGTCGCTGCTTTCGTGATAGTGTAGTTGCAGTAGCTAGCAACAGGAGCAGCCTCCTTCATTGGTGGTTAGGTCGAGCAGCTGGATATGCCATCCAAAGAGAGTAGATAGCACGCTCACAAATAAACTTAGTGTGACATATAGGGTATTTATGTGTATCTGCCCACTCAATTGTGACATTATTTTATGCATATGACATCGATTTTGTATCTTTACAGATACCATACACATACTCCCCATTCAATTTAAAGCATAACTGATCTGAGTAAAGGCACGAGAGAAAATCTGGGTATATAAACGGTTGGTTTGCGCTGCGTTCTTCAGTTGGCAGTTACACTTAGAGTAAATTCTTGTGTTTCAAATACATGGGCCAGACGTGGCCGTCAAAGAGGCCGGGGGGGTCTGGCACCGTGTAGTTCCTAGAGCAAGACCAGCAAAATCACTGTTTGTTTTCATTTATTCTTTCAGGTGCGTAAATGTCACCTAAGCACCTTCAGATTTTATCAGTAGTGTACCCTTAACAGATAATTTGTTTATATAGTTTGTATTGTGCTTTGTGATATTGTTTGAGGGAACTGTAATGTAAGGTAATTGCATACGAGTGGATGCAACCGTCACTAATGCTAGCATAGTTCCTCAGGGATTTAAGCTGTTATTACTTTAATTTTGACAATTTAACCTGTGACAACACATTAGCTAAGGTTTTAAGGACTGTAACTGTTGGTAGCTGTTGTTGATGTTGTTTAAATATGTTGAACTAACGTCAGCTGTAACTTGTTGCCATAGCAACGGTTAACATTCACATAGGGGCTAAGTGCATAGTGCAGAATCAAGCTTCATTGTAAATATAGTTAAGATACATTGTATTTAAAGGGCCACTGTGTAAAATGGGTTGAAAACCGTTGAAAACAGTGACATCAGTGGTCAAATTCTAGATTGCAGGGCTCACTCGCTCACCCCTCCCATCGGGTAAATGACGGTGGCCTCGTAGGGACAAAAAGCCTTGCGCAGAAACAAGTTTTTCAAGAGTAGGTCTATCTAGCGACGAGGTGAATGTTTATTTAGAAATCTAAACCATGTTATGATATTGTAATGAATCACTCACGAGCAGGAGACCAGAGTAGCGTTCGGGAAAAAGGCCAGTTTATTTGAGCGCTCCAAAAACTCTGGTAACACTCCAGGGGGTAAAAGACTCCGTCCCAAACTCTGACTCTTCTAGCGTAACACACACACTCCATACACACATACTTGTTTACAATACCTAGCAGGCACACCTTCCCCTCTCTGCTCCGCCAATCTCCAGCCCACACACTGACTGACAGCGCAGAGCTCAGCTGTTTATTTAGCCTAGCAATATCTCCGGACTATAGTAGCTGCAATGGACGACTTTGAACAAGGAGTGAAGTTGCGTCTTCTTTTCCTCGCAGATGACAGTTCGGGTTCATTCTCTCCTGTTGCATGGTAAGTGTGGTCCATTCGCAAACTTTATAACTAAAAAAACTTTCTGTCTACGCACTACTAACACTCTCTGCTGTTTCCTCCTCCTTCTTCCTTCCTTCCGCTGTCTTCGTTGTTTATTTATACACGCGAAACGCGTTCTCTGGCTTGCTGGATTGTCCGCTCGGTCTGCCGTACATACATGGCGGCGCAAGATGGCGACCTCTCTAAAGCAAGGCCCTTGTTATATATATATATAAAAGCATAATTATAAGGCTATGAAAACCAAACGAATTTTATTTTATAGCGATTATACACTTAAATTAAAACTAAACATATTAATGGGTAGAATATTCACATTCAGATTCAGATTTGACAATAAACCATGCCAAATATTACACACTGGCCCTTTAACACAGGATGTGGGATTTTAGTAGTTAGTAAACTTTTAGAAAAGAGCTATTTACTGTCGCTCTGACGTCAAACAATGGAGACAGGTAATAAAATACTGCGGTTATCCTATCTACACACAACCACTGGCACCGGAGTCTTCCAAAAACTTCACCCTTGACTCTGGTTTCAAAGAAACGTGGTTTTGGGGTCCAAAAGTGTGGTTGCGTGTGGCCAAACAGCCAAATCACATAAAATAATACATGGTTTCAGAAGTATACGGTTCCGTGTGGACTAGGCCTAATAATAGCAGGAATGTTTTATTTGAACTGGTGCATGTAGATTGCTTTTGTTTAGCCAGGGCAGAGCTATTCGGCGGCATAACGGTCAGTACCGTCGATGCCCCGGGGTGTAGCAGTAATGCCGACTGTTGAGCATTTCCAGTGGGAGAGAGGGAATCATGGGTGTAGCCAGTTCTGTATGGAGCCATGTCAAAGCCACCAATAGAAACTCTTCTCTCATCCATCAGTGTAGGCCCCAACCATTAAGTGCAGTTGAACTTGCAAACAAAACTTTAACTCGCAAGCAAAGAGGACTGATCTGCAAGCAAAACTTTTTAACTCGCAAGCAAAGAGGACTGATCTGCAAGCAAAACTTTTTAACTCACAAGCAAAGAGGACTGATTTATAAGCAAAATGATCATACGTTTTTACTTACAAACTTGATTTCTGATTGCAGTTCAAGAAATATGCTCTCAAAACAGTTTTATATGATTGCAACAAAAAGACACAAAAATACCTCCATAAAAGAACAACTTATAGAATAGGTTAACATTATCTCTTGTAACCAATATATCGTTACGGTTACACACAGTGGCCCTCATTTATCAAACAAGCGTAGAAACAGGTGCAGATCTGAGTGCAGGATTCATCTTACGATAGGACACACGTGTGATTTATGAAACATTCGTATCTGACCAGTCCCAGCGTACGAATGATCAGGCCTTGATAAATGCGGCAGCTGAAATCGATCGTCATTAGCATGTCACGCCCTTAAATATTCATGGTTCAGAGGCCTCGCCCTGTGAGGTCGCAACATGGAGGGGAGAAATATTGCAAAGAAGAGAAACTTTTCCGAGCTGGAAATCGACACCCTCAAGTCTGAGGTGGAGGTAAATAAAGACGTGCTTTTTGAAAGTTTAAAAACTGGCATTAAAGGAGCCCATAAAAACGCTGTCTGGAAGATCACGGAGGCAGTCAACAGCGTCGCCGTCGACAAACAGACTCCGGCTGAGGTTTGAATAAAATTCTCAATAAGTAGCCTATAATCTAATGATGATAATTTAAAAAAAAAAATCTTTTATTCATCCATAGCTTTATAGCCAATGTCTGGTAGTTGATCAAGTCACAATTCTTTACGTTTAGGTCAAGAAAAAGTGGTCAGACTTAAAGCTGGCAACAAAAAGCCTTTAGGCGCAGCAACACGCAGACTGGAGGAGGCCAACCAGACCCCAGCCTGACCCTGACGGGGACCGTGGAAAGAATCTCCTCACTAATCGGGTCAGAATCTATCTCTGGCATAAGTGGTGGTGGTGGAGACACAGGCGCACGTGCATCAGAGCCGGAGCAGAACGGTAACTAACAGCCCTCCTTTTACTTTCATTAGTTAATTTAACCTGACAGTACACTACTGTCCAAACAAATAGGCTTACACGTGTTACACTGGTACACATTTTTATTGTTTTGTTTACATGCTGTTTCAGAGCCAGGCACCAGCGGCATGGCGTCCAGGTCCTCTCCCCAGAGCGGTCCCACCGAACCAGGCAGGCGAGCGTGTGCCCTCCGCCTCCCGTGCTTGGCCAGTCATCACGGCCGAGGTCCTGGAAAGGCAGACAGAAATATGCCATTTATTGGCTTCAGTTAGCACGCTTGAGACAATTAATAACACGCTAAAATAAATTAACTAGGATCTAAAAAAAAAAATAAAAAAAAACCTGAATAAAATGTTTAAATGACTAAATGTTGTCCATTGTCTGTATTGAATATCCCTATACCCTAATAGGCTATACTTGCATTACATTACTGATTAAATAGGCCTACTGTAGAGCACTTACACAACTTTAAAGTATACTTTACATTTTAGAAGCGATGAATGAGGTCCTGTCTCCTCCGTATTGCCCCCAGTGGAGGCTGTGCTGGCCACCGTTCCCTGGGCATTGGTTCATCTGGCTGCGCTGGCACATCAAACGGCACTCCATTGTCTAAAGCAATATTGTGCAAAACTGCACAGGCCAAAATGATGTCGCACACCTTTTCTGGGGTATACAGCAGCGTTCCTCCCGCTGGTCCAAGACAGAGCCACCTGCGCTTGAGCAACCCGAAGCAGCGCTCCACCGTGACCCGTGTGCGTGTGTGCACACTGTTAAACCTGCGCTCCTGCTCTGTGCCAGGGTTTGCCAGCGGGGTATAAGGTATTGAGGGGATAACCTTTGTCACATAGAATAAGA
This sequence comes from Epinephelus moara, assembly GCF_006386435.1. Lineage (NCBI taxonomy): Eukaryota > Metazoa > Chordata > Actinopteri > Perciformes > Serranidae > Epinephelus > Epinephelus moara. The sequence goes on along the minus strand of NC_065523.1, from coordinate 4,107,949 downwards.
ACCATACCAAAATGTTGTCATTTAATAGCCTACTTATCGAGGAGACACCGGCCACTTCGCTACCACGTTTAGTGATAGCCTGGCATCACAAATTACCTGTAAGTTAATAGAGTGGTAATTTTTGCGATTGATGAATGCGTAATCATTCATGGCTATTTTATTTCATTTTGTTTTATTCGTTTTGGGAATCCTTTTTTAATATACTGAATATGTGGCTGCTTATGCTTAGATGACAAGTTTGAGGTTTGTTTAATAATTATTTTCAGACTCAGCCAGATCTTGCTGTGCTGCACCGCAAATCCACACTGACTCAAACTTGCGTACACGAGCTGAGACCTGACATGAGATTTGATCGTACCCTACGCTCACGTCCAAATTGATAAATGCCAAAGTTGGCGTGGAAATGAGCGTACACCCATTATTCTGGCGTACGTTCATTTGATAAATGAGGGCCAGTGTAACCATGGTTCCCTGAGTGAAGAAGCTGCTTCTCCACCGGAAACCAATTATCTCTAATTAGTAGGGGAGTGATCTCACCGAGGTCAGAATGATGGAGTTAAGTCTTTAAGACACACTGGCCTGCACGGCCCCGCCCACAAGGTGTGACTATAAAGCACCTGTGGAGGCGTGAACCCAGTGATAGTTTGATCGAAACTAGTCTCTGAGTGGCCTAGAGGCTGGAGAAGCAGCTTCTTCACTCAGGGAACCATGGTTACACTGTGTGTAACCGTAACGTTCCTTATCGTTTCAGAAGCTGCTTCTCCACCAGAAACCAGCACTAGGGCCAACCAACATATCAAGAGGCTACACAGAGCATCCTGCCTCCTTCCAACCAGCCCGCAAGACGCTAAGCTGGAGACTCCACACAAGGCTACAACATAGCCCCCAGCACCCGTTCCCCCAAGGAGGGGCTAGCAGCCACATTCAGGCGATAAACCCTGGTGAAGGTTGATGATGCCAACCAGGTAGCTGCTGCACAAATGGTGGTAAGAGATGCGCCCTGCCACAAAGCCCATGAGGTAGACACACTCCATGTGGAGTGTGCCTGAACTAATGGGGGCGCGGGTACGCCTTCATGCACATACGCTTCCCGTATAGTGTCAACCACCCAGTGGGACAGCCTGGACTTGGACAGGGGCCTACCCCTTTTGCTGGGGCTGAAGCACACAAACAACTGATCAGAAGATCTAATCCCCTGAGTGCGCTGAATGTACTCCGACAGTGCCCTGACTGGGCACAGCAGAGACTCTTGGCCCTCCCCATCCGAGAGTGCCCTTAGGTCAACTGACTGTGACAGGTGGACAGTAGACAGCACCTTCGGCAGGAACGATGGATTGAGGCAAAGAACCACTCTGGATCCCTCCTTCAAGAACCTGCAGCAGTCCTTGTGCACTGACAGTGTCTGAAGTTCGCCAATCCTCCTGGCTGAAGCCATGGCTAACAGGAACACTGTCTTGAGGGAAAGCCATTTCAGATCTATGGTCCTCAGAGGCTCAAAAGGAGGGCGCTGAAGGGCCCTCAGGACCAAATCCAGGTCCTGTGGGGGAACTGATTGCCCAGGCTCACGTGTCGTAAGACGCCGGGCCCCTTTTAGGAACCTTGAAATCAGTCCACAGTCCTCCTCACTCAGTGCTCCTACCCCAACCCGGACCGCCTTAATCGCTGCCACCATCCCACGCAGAGTAACTACTGCCTTGCCTGTTTCCAGCAGGGACTGCAAGAACTGCAAGATGAATTGCACACCAACCGAGGATGGGTCCACATTATGAGACCTGCACCAGTTAACAAACAGTCTCCAGCGATACAAGTAGGTGGTTCTTGTCGACAGTGCCCGGGCTGCCTGCATAGTCTGCACCACGGGTCCTGGAAAACCCAACGCTAGGAGCCCGTCCCTCTCAGAGGCCAGGCCATCAACCTGAGCCCTGCTGGGAAAGGGTGGAACAGTGTCCCGCTCGCCTGAGATACAAGGTCCTGCCACACCGGAAGTTGCCATGGCATCCCGTCCAGCAGAGGCGGGATCATTGAGAACCACAGCATGTGGGGCCACTGAGGAGCTACCAGGATCAGACTCACCCCCTCCACCTGAACCCTCCATAGAAGGGCCTGGAGAAGAGTGAAGGGGGGAAAAGCATACAGCTTACCCTGAGGCCAAGGGTGAGCCATAGCATCCCACCCCAGAGGAGGGTAGTCGATCCTGAGGGAGAAGAACAGGCGACAAAGCGTCGGCTCTGTGGTGGCGAACAAGTCTACCTCTGCTCCAGACTCCAGATCTGCTTGACCACCTGGGGATGGAGCCTCCATTCCCCCGGGTTCGGGCCCCCTCTTGACATGATGTCTGCTGCCGTATTCATTGGTCCCGGCACATGAACGGCCCTGAGAGAGCAAAAGTGAGGGTGGGCCCACAGCCACAGTTGATCAAACAATCAATTCAATCAATTTTATTTATAAAGCCCAATATCACAAATCACAATTTGCCTCACAGGGCTTTACAGCATACAACATCCCTCTGTCCTTAGGACCCTCACAGTGGATAAGGAAAAACTCCCCAAAAAAAAACCTTTAACGGGGGAAAAAAACAGTAGAAACCTCAGGAAGAGCAACTGAGGAGGGATCCCTCTTCCAGGACGGACAGACGTGCAA
>NC_065523.1:4090325-4105000 GCF_006386435.1 Epinephelus moara | reverse complement strand
AGCGCAGTGTTCTGGTGGGATAATATGGCACTATGAGCTCTCTAAGATATGACGGAGTCTGACCATTTAGAGCTTTATAAGTTAATAGTAGGATTTTAAATTCAATTCTGGATTTTACAGGGAGCCAGTGCAGAGAAGCTAAAACAGGAGAAATATGATCTCATTTCTTAGTTCCTAAAGCAATTAGCTGGAGAGTTTTTAAGGACTTACTAGAGCTACCTGATAATAGAGAGTTGCAGTAATCCAGCCTTGAGGTAACAAAAGCGTGGACCAATTTTTCTGCATCTTTTCGGGTCAGGATAGGTCTAATTTTCGCAATATTATGCAGATGAAAAAATGCAGAAATGCAAAGGAACAGAGGGGGTTTTATGAATTAAATTGTTTTAATATCATTTAAATGTAATGTTTTATTGTGCAGACATGTTTTAAAGTTACTTAGATTATTTTATCAGGAATTAATCTGTTTCATCTTGCAAACTGACTGACCCATTTTTGCTGATTAGACTGCCCTTTTACCTTAACTCTGCTCATCTAACAAATGTTTGGTCACTGCAGACAGATAGCCAGGTGTTCACCGGGACCAATGGACCGCCGGTAGATGGTGTCCATCCTGTGGATCCGCGGACCCAACCTTGGTGGAGACATCATCAAATTGACTTTTGTCCAGTCAGAAATAGTGCTGAAACCAGGCATTGTCCAAATGTAGCTCCTGTACCAGCCTGTGAAATTCCCCGTAGAGTTGCCGGATTTGCAGGACTCTGTGGACCGGGCCCTGTGTTTCCTCAGCATATACGCCGATGCAATACAAAGGAGGCTTCCGAAAGTGCGATCCACGGTGAAAGAGGAAACTGAAGATGCGCATGTTATATATATAGGTTACGCTTTTTTAAGCTATAAGTTCCCACTTATTTACCACCAATTACATTTCTCAATGGTCCTACAACAGGAGGTTAAAATCATAATAATAAAAGACTATATGAAGGCTATATGACTGTGTTTACTAGCGTTATTTTAATTGTGTAATGAAAGTCATGAATAATACACACTGAAGAAATAAATTATAGTATATTTGTTCATCCTTGCAAAGTGCACAGCTGATCAGCCTAGATGGACACATCTGCAGCGCCCGGCCTCACCCCTTTGGCCGACACAAAGCACTTGTGACATCATTTTGTCACAGCTGCTGCTCTTCAATTTCTGTGGAGTGACACTTCCTAAGTGTCAAACACCCTATCATACATCAGGTTTAAGCAGTGCTGAAATGACTAAAGAAAACAGGTGACATGCTGTCATTGTCCAATACCTGCAAGTGGAATCATACCAGAGCCATTATTGCTACTTAAAAAAAACATGCCTGGAAGTTAAAGGAAATGTAGTTTTGACCACTAGTAGTGCTATGGAGCAGTGTTTTTATGAACTGGTCCCCGTTTTGTTTTTATCTGCTCTCTATCTTTAGTCCTGCTGATGGTTTTAAAGTATTCTACTCATTCTATTTGTAGCTGTTAGTGGCAATGTACCAAGAAACATGGCCAGCAAAGGCAGCAAAAGAAGAAGAGTGCCAACAAGTACATGCACACCAATAATGTAAAACAAATCTGTTTTGCAAATGTTTATGAGCAGGGACATGTATTCAGCATGTTTGTTCTGCCTTCAGGATTCACACTTTGCATTATGCTGCCCACATACACAGCTGGTGTATCCATTTACAGTGCAGCCAAACAAACTCATGTTGCTGTTATTGAGAAGTCAGTGGAGGTGGGACCAGGTCATTGTTTTTCCAAGTCACAAGTAAGTCTCAAGTCTTTGCACCATTGGTGTTAGGTAGTTAACATGGGTCCCAGTGCACGCTATTGTGACGGGCCTGAATGCACACTAGTTACTAGTTATAAGGTGCAAACACACACACACCACTAGCAACTGTTTATAAAAAGCCAAAGGAATCTAATTTAGGGAGCTTTGCTACCTTTCCCTCCTGTTTGTTTCTCTCTTGTCCTCTCTTACTGCCACTGTCATGTTTAAAAGTTGTGACTGCTCGCTGGACTTGTAGATGTGCTCAGCTCGTCAGTCTTGGCAGATTTTGCACCTAAACTAACTACTGTATTGTATCATCTGTTCACATGATCAAATAGAGATTTGACATTATGCAACATCAATATCATTAAAGGGAAATTTCGGTTTATTTCAACCCGTCTCCTATCGTCCTAAATTTGGTTCAAGTGACTAGTGACATACAGATAATAGTTAGCATGTTAGCCGTTAGCCTAGATACAGCCGTAGCATCAGACCTGTTAAAACGTAATTGAACGGGCATCCTTTCAAGTGCAAAGTTAGTCCACTAAACAAGCTTTTTTTCCACAAAGACTGCCTCATATCATTAGCCTGTTACTGTCTGAAATCCCTGCCACAGGCACCTTGTGTCCCTGGTATCTTCAAAGTTCTTCTCCAAGTTCCTCCCATACTGTTTTTAGCCTCTCTGATCCCCCTTTTCAGGTTGTTCCTTGCCTCCCTATATGCTGCAGAGTCACCAGCTTTAAAGGCAGAATCACGGGTCTTCAGGAGTGAACGAACCTCGCCTGTCAGCCATGGCTTATTTGTGGCCCTTGTTTTAATAGTTTTCACCACAGTCACATCATCAACACATTTGGAGATAAATCCCATCACTGCCTCTGTGTATTCCTGCAGGTCGATGAAGTCCCCAGATGAAGCAGCCTCCCTGAAGATGCTCCACTGTGTGCACTTAAAGCAGTCTTGTAGTGTTGGTAGAGCATCCTGTGGCCACACTCTGATGCTTTTCTTTTCTGATGGCTCTCGTTGCACTCTGGGTCTGTATGCAGGCTGCAGAGTGACAGTTAGATGGTCTGAGCTGCCTATGAGTAGTAGAGGGGCTGCTCTATATGCATCTTTAATGTTGGTGTAAACAAGGTCCAACGTGCTGTCACCTCTAGTTGCACAGTCCACATGCTGGTAGAGTTTAGGTTCTTTAAACACGCCTTGTTAAAATCCCCAGCAAAAATGTAAAATGCATCTGGGTGAGCAGTCTGCAGTTGGCTAATGTTGTCATAAAGTTCAATCATAGCCATTTTCTTATCAGCACTTGGAGGGACATATACTGCAATGATGAATGCTGCTGTGAATTCCCGTGGGAGGTAAAAAGGTCGACACTTGACTATCATGAACTCCACATCAGGGGAACAGTGCTTTGAGATCGTGTTAGCATCTCTACACCATGAGTCATTGATGTAGACAGCCAGGCCTCCACCCCTGAGCTTACCGGAGGTTGAAGTCGCTCTGTCCGCTCTGTGTAGCGTTAGCCCCGTTAGCTCGACTGCAGAGTCTGGTAGATTGTCCTTCATCCACGTTTCGGTGAATATATACACACAGCAATCCCTCAGTGCTCTCCGTGTAGCTCTCCAGAGATTTATAAAGTCCGTCTTCCTGTCCAGGGAGCGGACATTCGCCAACATGATGGTGGGGAGAGCCGGCCTGACCGGGTTAGCCCTTAGCCTAGCGCTAACACCTCCGCGTCTCCCCCTGCTTCCATGCAGCGCCGACGATGGTACCTCCTGGTCGGGGTGGCTTCAAGCAGACGTAACCAGCCAAAGCAGCCGAGTTGGGATAAAACCTTTGGCTCGGGACTCCCACAGTGGTTTCTGATACTCAACAGAAACCCGCGATTATACTTACAATCAGCTAAAGATCGCATTGTACTATTTAAAGAGTCGATTCTCACAGAGGCCGCTGCAAGCGTCGGTCGCGCCGCCATGTTGGAAATGACTCAGCAGAGTGAAGACAATAGGTTCGTCCGAGATGAGCCAGGCCCGCGCAGATTCGATCACCGGCGATTGGCGCACAATGCATGCCGGTTAGTTTTGTGTCCGACTTGCTCTGACGTATTACAAAAGTGGACGGCGATAAAACCGCAGGAGCAAGGCGGCCGCAGTTTTCAGAGCCAGACGCAACAGTTGCTCTCCACTGACTGCACTGCCTGGCTCTCACCTGATCTAACAGCTGATTGGTTAAGATGTCAACTCAACAATATGACGTTTTAGATACAGAGTCTACTGTATATTAACACTGGACTTTTTAATTATTGAAGTATTTAGCAACACAGAGACTTGTGGTCAGTGGGATGTGAGGATTCTTAAAATAGCATCAGATGTGAAGCCCTGACTGTATCTGACTGAGCCTTAATGAAAGCTGTTGTCTTGTATTTTTTTTCCTCTGAAAATATTAACCCTATAGTCAAGCACTGTTTATTTAGCCCCTGTAGTTGAGGGGACAGGTCAAACTGATATGATGCTGATTTACAGGAGAATTCATGTCAAATGGAGGATAAACCATGATCACCTGTAAAGCATTTTAATAAATTAATCTATCATAATTAAAACAACTGGAGACTGAAAACAAACTGATATATGGGTCTGATCATTTTTTTTTTTTATTGAATTGACATCATTCCAGACAGGATGTAAGTGTGTCTGTGACTTCCTGTACGGACTGAAGGCTGCTGGAAACTGTCGGGAAACTGTCCGACTTCACTGCAGTTTTTTGTCACCGCCCCCCGCTGCGGCCACCTGCTCTCGTCTACTCTCGAGGCGAGGCGCAGTTCATCTCGAACGAGCCTATTTTCAGCCAGGTAGGTGTCTGCCAACAATGACATGACATAATTTGTGCAGCAGGGTGAAATCTGGCATTTAGAACATCAGAATGTCTTGGAGGTAGAGCACTCCCAAGACAGAAAAATGTGAAGAAACTGTACAGGAACTCTCTGCTCTTTTGCAAGTCATTAGTTGAAAACTGGTGTCTGTTACCTGGTATCTGTTACCCTTTACAGATGCCAACAGATTTGTTCACATAATTAGAATTTCACAGAGGGGGAAACTGCCATGTCAGCCTGTACTGGTGGGGCTGGTTGCATTCAAGGCCCCACATGGGGTTGCAGTTGTTTAAATTTAACAGGAATTCCCTTATTGTACTTTTTCACAGTATATTCTGAGACCCGATTTAACTTTTTACAGTATTGTTTGCAGTTAACGTTATTGTAGATTTTAGTTGTGTTTATAACCTCACTTGGAGTGGTTTTCTTTGATAAACCATTATTGCACTTGAATTTAGCTGCGTCAGATGAGGATTTGAATGCAGCCAGCACTGTTGTCATGAGTACCTCACAGTTCTCACTCACCTCACTTCACAGTTTCGAACATCAACAAAGGAGCAGAGTGAATGCTTTTCAGATAATAAATCATATATTAGAATTCTGTACAGGGTTTTGTGCTGTAAATGATCAGGGAGGAGAAAGAATAGGGTAAGAGGGTATGTGCAGGAATCCTGAAGTTAAATTTAATACCTTTAAAGACATTTTTCAGACCCCTTTCATACATTTTAAGACCTCATCACTGCTTTGTGTTTTATCTGGTTCAGCGACACATTTTAAGTTAAATTTACTGTACAATGATTGTAAGATAGCACAACTGTCTCAGTTGTGATATCTCATTGGACCACAGTATCAGTGTGTTGCCGGCGCCAGACCTAGGGGAAATCTGGACCGGCAGCAAAGGTTACACAGGCAAGGGTGCGCTGTGTAGCCAATAAAATAAGAGTCTGTGGACTGTGGATTAATAAGAGAGAGGACCAAAAGTTAGTGTCTTGCTCCAGCCAGTGCTCGTTTAATACTGATAATACTGCATAAAACTCAGTTACATCTCAGTCATGTCGGCTATCTTAAAGTTGTTGCTTTAAAGTTAATTTTCCACATTCACACTAAAATATGTTACACAAAGAAAATCAATGTAAAAATCTAATTGTCAATAAACCATATAAAAAATAATGTCTCAAGTAAATTAAGTGCACATGAACTCAGAATAATTTAAATTATATTCCACAGAAATAAAAATTGGCTCAACTCAAATATGAAACTGTACAAAAATAATATTACCCAAAACACACATTTACTTAACTCAAATACTTACACTCACTCCTACTGTTAACACATACAATACAATAACACTCATACTATACTGATATAGGCCTACTGGTTACAAAACCTCTGTGCAACATTCACATAACACTGTCTTAGCCTTGCACTTAATTGTCTGACAATATGGCGCGACAACGACCTGTTAACGAGCGACCAGAAGTGAAACTAATTTGCATATGGCGACTCTCAAATTTACTCGCGGCTAACTGGCTTTAACTCATAAACAATGTTTGCAGCACGTTTTCTTATGTTACCTCGAGCTAATGTCTGTAACTTACACTTACAAAAATACTGGGGGAAACAGAAACTCACGGAGGTAATTAGACAAAATGGCGGCCGCGGCCGGGACACAAACTGACAAAAATAACCTCTCTGTACATGTAGCATTTTCGACCTACTACAAGTGCAACACAGGAGACAAATTCATAAACTTATTTTTGTGTGATGAATATTAGCCTTGAGGGATTATTACTTTTGATTTTATCCTGAAATGTGCAGCACTTTGTAAAGTCAGTGTCAAAATGAGCACTAGAACAAAAATCTGAACTTGTATGTTTAAATTTCCACTTGTATGAAATAGGGAAAAAAAAGCATGAGAGCTTGCAGAAAAAATGTAAACTTGTGTGTTTTTTTTCACTCATAGAATAAAATTCACATCCCCATGTTCTGAATGTGAAGTCAGAGATAAAATATCTACAAATGTGTACACTTTACTGAAATACAGTTGGAATTTTGAATCCAATACATCCTCCACATACGGAATCCTATCATGGAATCCTGGAATCCCACACATAATTATTTTTGTACTCGAGTGAAATATCCAGTACAACCACAGTGTGTTAGTGTTTTTTACCAGTTTTATTAACCAGGGGGTCTCATTTATAAACATGGCATACGTACAAAAAAGGGCTTGACATGTGCATACGCCACTTTTTAAGCATAAACTGGGATTAGAAACTTGACGAGGAAATTTGCATACATTTAGAGAAACTCTGACTCATGAGTACGCACGTTTTGGAGAGAGGGGAAATTGGTGACACAGATGGTGAGGTGGTGAATTGAAGCCAGATTGTAGAAATTAAATGTGAGAGGAGTTATTCTATGTATAATGATCTCTCACATTTAAATTCACCTCATACCACTTGTTTCTCATAAATACACTTCATAATCATTCAAATGCAGGTGTGTTATTTGTGTTTGTGCCAGTGGGCCAGAACTTTTCCATGAGCACCATTTGATTGTAAAAAATGTCACCTTAAATCTCAGATCGAATTCTGCATAATATTTTATTAGCGTTGTCTTGCCATTTCAATTCAATAAGCATTATTGGCATGACATTTCATATGTGTTGCGAAAGCACAATTACAATGTATCAATACAAAATCATAGACATAAATTTCAAAGAAAAAAAAACTCAAGGAGCGAATAAAAAGGCAGAGTGTGATCTGTGAGGAGATGCACTTTATGTTGTTGTGCTGGTTGTCTCTGTGACATGCACTGATATATCTTGCTCCATCTATAGTGCTGACTCTTTTCTCAAAGTAGACATTTCCAACCACTGGAGTGCAGAGAAGAGGGAGGTGCCAGACGGTATGCTGCTGACACTCATGCAGCTGACCATGAGTGTCAGCAGCATACAATCTAAAGAGCACCGTGTGCAGCTGAATGATGACGGACAGTGGCAGGTGATAGGGTTCAGGACAATTTGGCTGTCTATACCCAATAATAAGCATAAATGTACTGAGGCATTTTCACCTCAACCACATTAACCAGGTTGACTGATGAAAGAAATCCAAGATATATATATTGCAGTAGGCTACACTTCGTCAACAGTTTTCAATATTCTCTTCTAATACTGTGCATATATCACCAAGTGTGATTTTAGTTTTTGTGTGTACAATAGCTGCAAGGAGCATTAGTTTGCTGTCAGGTGTACAGAGCGCACCGGAGATACTGCTGTACTCTCTTCACCACCTGCACATATGAATTGTGTAAATAAGCAAAGATGTCAGGGTGCATTTTTTATTTTATTTATTTTTGGCATCTACCTTATGAACTGACTGCTGTAGGAGGAACAGCCTTTCTGAACTCTCCCAAAACCTAAAGTAAATAGACAGGGGTGAGATGGGCCACTCTGAGGGTCAAATGTTTATTACTTTGGCCATTTGACGTCATTCTTAAGGAACTCGTTCACCGTCATCCTGACGTTGAGGGTGGTAAAGGTGTCAATTGGAAACCCTCCAGATCTAAGATTCTGATTAACATCCTGAAAAAAACACAGCGTTTGACAACACAGCCAGATTAACTGCCAGACCCAGGGTCATTAACTATGCTTTTAAATTCAACACATCTTCTCCCCTTTTGTCACATCCATGGGTGCTACCCCCAGCTCCATCTGACTCGCACTCGGGTGAAGATGAGATAAGAAAACAGATGTGTGAGTCATAAACTCAGTATGCATTCCTGAGCAGAGATTAAGTTTCTTTTGTAACCAACTTGAAATGTCTCTTGAAAGTAAGACTATACATTTTGTTCTAACATTGTAACTGTACATAATCCTTGTTTGTTTGATGAATGATTTTTTTCCTACTCTTGTAGGTCATAGTATGAGGGAGTTATAATTTCATGTGTTTAATCCCTCATTTAACATGGAGCCATACTGCCATCTTGTGACGATAGTTAAGAATCCCATATTATATTGAGAGTTAAAATATAGTTGGATTGATTAATCAACTTGTCTTTATTAATATGTGCTTTCTCATTTTGTATGTGATGCAACTGCAGGTTAGTTTGTAGTGTTTGTGCATGAAACATTTACACTTGTGTTCCGCTGATATACGCGGTATAATAATCACATTAAATCTAATTTGATGTCAAGAGCCGATTTTGACCATATTGAGAAGAATATGTGTCTATCGCGCGTAACTTGCTCAAGTATATAACCTCACAAAATAAAGTTTCATTAAAGTTCATTAAGTTTCCTCTTAAATAAAGTAATGTATAAACTAAGAGACCCGCCTTGCCTCAAACACGCCCACTCAAGATGGTCAGATAAAACTATTGTGCTCGGCGCATCTCCGCACTTTTACTTTACTTTCTCTTCTTTCCTTCCTGTTACTTTCTTTACTCTTTACTTTGTTCCTTTACTTTATTTCACTTTTACATCTTTTTTTTCTTTTGCCGTCCCTCCTTCTAGTTATACTCTTTATGCCTGAACCCGTTACGCTCTTAAACTCGGTTCCTGCGTAACCTTTTCTTTCTTATGATCAAAATTATTTTAAACTTTTTTAGTTTTGCTCAACACATCCAGGATTGTTTTGTCTGTCCTGAGGTTTGTTTCTTTTTGTCTGTGCCTTCAGTAACATTATTCCTGAAGCGACGAAGCCAGTCAATTGCAACATTTTTTCTACGCATTGATAATAACTTTGATAATAATATTGAATGGCTGACGAGATTGTTTTCAACTTTATTATAAGCGAGTAGCCACAGCTAAATAGATAAGCTACTGCTCGACCTGCAACTCCATCAAAGATTCATCAGATCCAGTGCTGCCAGACACTTGTCAAAGTGTCCACAGAGCAGGGTTTTTTTTTTTCCGAACCAAGAGACTTTCTGCCGCCTAAAATACAGACGTGTGAGGACCACCTAAAGGACACCACCTTCAGGCTCCACCGCCCCTCACCGCTGCGTTCCAGTTTGTATCACCCTGATGGAAGGCCGTGAAGTGAAGCCGGGAGTTGCCAGCAGCAGTTCGGGGTCCCCGAAAAACGTCCGGCTGGGTCATCTCTGCTCAAAGTAGGCCAAATCTCCCGCACCTGATGCAGCCGCTGTGTTGTGACAAGAGTTGATGTCGAATAGGAGACTTAGTTATTCTGATCTTAATTTAGGTATTCGTTAGGTAAATGGTTTTGCACATCCCTGCATCCCCAATTTATCTATAGTCACATACTCTCTCACTATCACTAAACTACATAACTGACAAAAGTGTTACCTCTTGTCTTAATCCATTACATACTGTTGATTTTGTGTTATTTCATATCATCCTCATTTACTATTCATTTACTCAGTTATTAAACATTTAGCCTAAATAAATCTTCATTTATCGCCAAATCTTTCAAATATTTCTTTTGAGCAGGAACTAAGATCACTGTATAGAGAATTCATAACCCAGGTATTGAGATTGATTCATGATTGAGAAGTGTACTGACAAATTAATAATTGGTTTTCGGAGTTATTAATTTGATTGGTCACTTCCCTCCATAGGAGGGTGGTGCCCCTAATTTATTGCGAGTGCAAACGTTTTCTAAAGGTATTGCTCCTACACTGCATTAAAAGCAGCAGCAAAATGTTCCCACTCAGTGCCTTTTCTTTAGTTTGTTACCCCACTGCCCATCAAGCAATAGGCTATGTGTTTTCTAACCTCCAGCTCACCCACAAGCACATATATTTCTGCATCAGGAATATTCATTTTCTTGGTTTTCCTCTCGGCCGTTGCCATGATTTAGGTAAAGGACCATTGATCAGCTGACTCATGTCTGTGTATCAGCATTAATGAGGTGCTTTGCACTGATCATTTATGGTTGCATATTGGCGTGCAGAGGGCAGGATATAAGGCTGGTCTATGTGCGGACAATTCCAAGTTTGTTTGTTTTTTTACACTTATTTTTATTAATTTTAAGGTTAATAGACAAAAACAAGACAGAAACATCAGGACACCGAAAGACATACAAATAAATACGTGGAAATAAGATAATAATAATAATAATAATAATAAAATAAATAAATAAGTAAATAAGTGCTCAATGAATAATGATAATAACAATAACGAGATAATATTAATAATAATAACAATTGAGAAAAAATAAATAAGTAAAAGTGGAAAAAGAGACAAAAACAGACTAACACAAAAACACCCACACAACGTCAAACAGACAGAAGGCAGGTACAAAATATAGCATCAGGAGTCATCAAATATAATATTTTTCTGTAGTTCAAAAAAGGGTTCCAGATATTGAAAAATTTGAATGGTTTGTTTTTCAGCCAAAAACTTGTTGCTTCAAGAGGGATGAGTTCCAATATGCTCCTGAGCCAATGCGAGACAGCAGGCGCAGTGTCCGATATCCAGTGGAGAAGGATACATCTCCTTGCAATAAATAACAAAACCTGAAGCAACTTAAGTGAGAGGGGAGCAAGGTTCACAGCAGTAGATTGAATAGCCAGGATACAAAAAATGGGTTCCAGAAACAGCTTCTTATGAAAAATGGCATCAATTTTGTTACACACTTTATATCAGAAATCAATAACAAAAGGACAGTCAAAAATACAATGAAAATATGAGCCTTCGTTGATTTTACACTTCTTACAAAATTTTGAAAGCAGAGGATTAAACTTGTTACGTTTCACTGGAGTAATTTGAAGCCGGTGTATAACTTTAAATTGCAGTTCTCTGGCTTTATTAGTGAACAAGCAACCTGATGAGCTCTGCCAGACTCTGTCCCATTCATCTCTAGAAATTGTCACACCAAAATCAGCTTCCCAAAGAGATTTCACACGAGCTGTGTGTTCAGTGTTCTGGATTAACAAGGCCCTATAAAACTTGGAAATGAGTTTTTTAGAATTAGCACTTTGCAATATCTTCTCAATTGTTGAAAAAGAGAACCCATTTGGGTGTAACTTTACAGTAGTGGTAATAAAGCTGCGCACTTGCAGATATCTAACAGTGACTCTGCAGGAGACTATATTTCTCTCTAAGCTGGTCAAATGACATCACAGTATCATTCACCACTAAATCACCTATGGTCTTAATACCCCTAGTAGCCCACAGGGAAAAAGCATGGTCTTCAAGACCAGGGGGGAAATCAGGGTTTGAGTGGATAGAAGTAAGGAGAGAAAAAAAAGCCCTCTTGATTTTCTAATTTTCTTGTCAGTCTCCAGATTTTTAGGGAGTTCTGTAAAATAAAGTTCCTTTTAACATTAAGACTAACCCATTTCTTAGAGATATATAAAATATTACAAAGAGGGATAGGGGTCACTGGAAGGGCCTCCAAGTTGAGCCATGTGGATTCAGGATCATCTATAAACCAATGCCAGAAATAACTACACAGGCATGCAATTTGGTAGCGTTTGATATCTGGTACCCCGAGACCCCCCTTCTCAGGTGGAAGTTGTAGCACTGTAAGTTTTAGCCTAGCCCGTTTACTTTTACAAAGAAAAGCTGACAGAGCACTGTTGAGGATAGAGAGTGATTTGCACGTTAGAAGAGCAGGAATCATTTGAAATGGGTACAGCAAACGTGGAAGTATATTCATCCTGAAAAGATTAACTCTTCCCAGAAGGGATAACGGCAGTGCTTTCCACCGAGCCAGGTCTGTTTTAATCCTATGAATCAAGGGTACAAAGTTTGCTTTATACAGGCCAGAAATTGATGCAGTGATATGAATGCCTAAGTAGACGAAACCAGACGGTGACCAGTGAAAAGGGGCAGAACAAGTAGGGGGCCCGGAGAGTTCAGGGGTCAATGACATTGCCTCAATTTAGAGTAGTTAATCATATGGCCTGAGAACTGACTGAAGGAGTTAATTATCTCAACTACTCTGTCCACAGAGGTCTCGGGTTTGCTGAGATATAATAAAACGTCATCACAATATAAAGAAATTTTATGATGTATGGGACCTATCTCTATACCTGACACTAATGGGTTGTTTCTCAAGGCTTCAGCCAAGGGCTCGATCGCAAGGGCAAAGAGCAAAGGTGAAACAGGACAGCCCTGTCTACAGCCACGCCGCACTATGAAAGAAGGGGACCTCATACTATTAGCAATAACTTTTTTTTTTTTGATCAAGTGTTTTATTTTATTTTTTTTTCTTTTCCCCAAAGACAGCTACAACATTAAAACAAAAAAAGACCAGTGAGATTTGTTTCTCAAAATAAAAAAAATAAAAAAAGATTATGCATATATATTATACATATACATATAAACACATACACACATGCATGCATACACACATGTAGTCACAACGATAACAGTAGTTGTCATTAACATCACCACCATCATTATCACTAATACAACTGTATGTGCATGCAGTGCACACATAAATACATACATACGCATGCACATATGCACACATACAAATATCTAAGCATACCTACACACGTGTAAAAACATGTCACTGGCATTCCATGGGTATAGTGTCTCCATGTTGTGAGTGAAGTAAAAGTGAAAGAACAAGCTAACTAAAAAGAGACAGTATTCCATGAAACAAAAAATCCTCATCTGTCATGTAATCGAAAGTGCATTAATAAAATAAAAAGGAAAAGAAAGAAAAAACAAAAATAAGAATAAAAATAAAATAACCCTTGGGGTGTCAGTAGCGTAGTGGATAGTGCCGGCGCCCCATGTCCAGAGGCGATGCCTTGCTGCAGCGGTCGCAGGTTCGACTCTGGCTTGCAACCATTTGCTGCATGTCAACCCCCCTGCTCTCTCTCTCACCCCATTTCACTCTGTCCTGTTCATTAAAGGCAAAAAGCCCAAAAAAATAATCTTTAAATAAATAAAATAACCCAACCCTCCTCCCTGCCCCCAGGACCACAGCAGCAACAACAGTAAAAAAAAAAAAAAAAAGCAGAAAAAAAGGCATAATCATTCAAGATTATATTCGCTCCTTCAATTTCTCAGCTGCCGACAACCATAAGCTAATATTAGATTCTTCAACTCCTGCCACCTGAGCAGTGGATACCTCCAGGCAAATGACATCTAAATAAGTCAAAATCCAGCTGCTTAAATAGAGTTTATTGGGATGTTTCCACCTTATGGCAAGCAGCTTCTTGGCTGCTGTGAGGCCAGCAAGAATGAGTCTTTGGAGTTGTCTAGGTGCCGGCAGCTGAGATATATCATTCAGGAGTAACATAGTTGGGAGTGCAGGTAGTTAAAGAAAAAATATCAGACAATTGAGAGGACACGCAACGGGTGGGCATTCCCAGAACATATGGAGGAATGTGCCAGGAACCCCAAGGGTGCATAAAGTACATTTCGGACCAGGCAAGAGACCCATCGCGTGCATTCTTCTAGGGGTCAAGTAGGTTCGATGTGCATAATTCAGGTGTATTTGTTGGTGGTCTGGATTACGAGAAGATAAACAGATACTGTGCCAGGCTGATCTCCAACTAAAATCAGGATCCAATTCTGGGACATCCCTCCTCCATATTCTGTCTAGAGAGAGATCCTTATAGGAGGACTCAAGTAGGAAACTATAAAACTGAGAGACAAAACCCTTAGGTGCTACACTATTATTAAAAAATCTGTGAAATGGGTTTTGTTTTAGTGCTTTGTCCCACGGTACCCCATAAGCCTTCAGCGCTGTCTTGAGCTGTAAATAAAAGAAGAAGGATGTACCAGGAAGATCATACCAGCTTGTCAAACCTTGAAATGAACAGATGCCACTGTCATTAAACATATCCCCTAAAATATGAATACCCTTTTTCTCCCACTGAGGAAAGGTAATAGGTCTCCGCCCTATGAGTAACTGACTGTTATTAAAAACTGGGGTGTTAAGATGCCATTGACATTTAATATTACAGGATTTCTGGGCATAACGCCAGGTTTGTATAACATGTGTAATGAGAGGACCAAACCGTAGTCTGCATTGCTTGATGAAAATATTTGTATAAATGATGTCCTGGAGTCTCCATGGGGAAACTA